>NC_041389.1:275317199-275333019 GCF_002162155.2 Triticum dicoccoides
GCCGGGAGGGCCGCGGCTGGGCCCGGCGGGCCCGCGCGGTGGAGGCGCGGTGGAGACGGCGGCGGTGACACGTGGCGCTGCGCGATTCGTCGGGGCGGCGGCTGGACATGTCCGGCGGCGGAGGATGGAACGTCCGGCGGCGCGGAGGGGAAAATGATCTAGGGTTAGACCGGGATTTCGGGGGAGATGCACATATATATAGGTAGAGGGAGCTAGGAGTGTCCAAATGAGGAGCGGTTTTCGGCCACGCGATCGTGATCGAACGACCGAGAGCATGGAGGGGAGTTTGCTGGGTTTTGGGCCACTTTGGAAGGGGTGTTGGGCTGCAACTCAAAGAGGGCTTTGCGGTTACCCGGTTAGCCGTTGGAGTACCAAACGACCTCCAAATGGCACGAAACTTGACAGGCGGTCTACCGGTGCTATACCAAGGCCGCTGGGAAAACCTTGGACCATTCCGAGAAAGTTTAGTACCCGCACATGAAAAGAGAGAAGAGGGGGACGCCGGATGACATAGGAGCGCCGGATTGCAAAACGGACAACGGGGAAAATGCTCGGATACATGAGACGAACACGTATGCAAAATGAAATGCACATGATGACATGATATGAAATGCATATGATGACATGGCAACGACGGCGAATAACTGGCGGACACCTGGCGCATCGGATTCGGGGCGTTACAGTCAGTTACTTTGTTCACTTTTATACACAGTAGTCTTAACGTATCATTTCACCTTACATGGTTTAAAAGAGATGAAGGATATTCTTTGGTCTTGATCTGTAATCTAGTTGTTATGTTCACGTGCGCGCACAATGATAAAATAGCCTGTTTGTTTTATATCTGTTTGCCCATGATATGAATGATGCCATACTATGTTCATCCTACTTTAAACCATGTCTCTTTATCCTTAGATGTCAACGAATGTGAGGAAATAGACAATACAGTAGGCATGCTACATGGACATATGTTCCAAAAGTGATTTTATTATGTAGTTGGCACTACAATTCATGCTAATGTATTACAGTAGTTCACCAAAATAAGTTATGTATAAACGTTTAACCTACTTTGTTTGTTTTTGTCTCATTAGTAACTTATCTGGTACACTAATCTACAAGCTCAAACTTTCAGGAAGCTATGGAACAAATGATTGAACAGCCACAACCACCTGAAGGTGACGAGGCTACCACAGGCACAATGTCACCTCTTGCTGCAGTGCATCAGTATCTCTCCACTAACAGTGCAAAAAGCACCTTCCTGCGTAATTCGGGGTTGGTTGTCAAGGTAACCTCATCCAAATCGCCTACTGAACAAAATCTTCCTGCTAGACAGAGTGATATATCTATGCTCCAGACACAAGTCCAATCCCTAATGGACGTTGTTTCGGAAACAAGAATAGTGGTTGAGAAATGTCGTCAAGATATGAATGGTTTTGAAACCAGACTATCAGACATTCACTTCGTTATTCAAGAGCAATGGTGGAAAAAAGGTGGAGATCGTGCTACTCCATCAGATTCTACAACCTAAAACATTAGCACTCAAGTCAAATAATCTGTGCTTCGATACATCTGATGGTGCTTTTATCTGGATGGACTGTAAACTTTATGCCAACAGGCCTTTTGTTGTATGGTTGGAATTTATTTTGTTGTGATACAACATTTATGATGCTGCCACAGGCTGCAGTAATTATGACACTATGTTTGTATAGTGTAGGTTTATCTTAGTAATGTATTCGACCGAAAGCTTCTTCGGAGCCCAACATGCCAACATTCGTCGGGCCCATTCCAATTGGGCTAAAAACAATTACAGGCCAAAATTGGCATGTAGCCCACTAAAAATATCTGGGCCTAAATCAGCATAAGCTTTCATATTTTTCTGGTAGGCCTGTGCCCATAGTGGGCCTTTAACAGGCCTAAACATAATTTGGGCCCTTAGTAAAAATAGGCCATTTACAGGTGTAAATATCTCGAGCCCATAAAAACATGGGCCTTTAATAGACCGAAAGTGAGATTGGGCCCTGATTGTGCCAAATAACCCACTGGTCTTAGCAGGCCGAAATGGTGGCCCATTTACGATGCAGATCTTTGACAGGCCAAAATTCGGACGGGCCATAAATGCGCCGACCTAATACACGGGCCTTTAACAGGACGGAACTTCGGTCGGGCTAGATTATCGTCATTTTTATATGGGCCATTAATGGGCCCGATATGACGTTGGGCCACATATGGCCCATGGTTTTCGTCCAGCGTTAACAGGCCGAAAATGACAACAGGCCGAAAGTGGCCCAAATCTATAGTGGGCCTCTAACAGGCCGAATGTCAGACATGGCCGAATATGACCCAAATCCTTCACGGTCGTTTATGGGCCGAAAGTTTTGATGGCCTATAAATGGGCCCAAATGAAGCCGGACCTTTAACAGGCTGGAAATACACCGGGCTGTAATTCGGTCCAATTACTTAGCTGAGTGTTAACGGGCCGAAGTGACCATGGGCCGCGTTGATGACAAGTTTAGGACAGGCCCTTGATGGGGCGATTTGACAGAGAATGTTGGGCCTTTAGCTGGGCCGGCCAATTATGGTCTGCAGAATCTTGTGGGCCTTTAGCTGGGCCGGCCCATTATGGTCTGCAAAATCATGTGGGCCTTTAGCTGGGCCGGCCCATTATGGTCAGCTAAATTTTGTGGGCCATTAGGTGGGCCGACCCATTATGATCCGCTAAATCTTACGGGCCGTCGGTTGGGTCGGCCCATTTAAACTTTGTGGGCCACTTTTGGGCCGGTCCACGTGTCAACATATCATAGGCCCATCTCGACCGTTGGATGAGTGACACCTGTGCCAACGTAGAGCTGACATGTGGATCCGTCAGCCAATGAGAGTTTTACACGTGGAAAATCGGCATTGGTCGTGGCTGTTAGCGGGTTATCGGATCCAAAAAACGGACCCGATAGGTTAACGGCGGTTAACGGCGTCCCGTTACGGCGGATGCCACGTGTCGGTCACCCCTGACGAAAGCACTTCTATGATGCGCGATTTATCGTCATGGAAGTGGACACTTCCGTGATGATAATTTTGGTAATGTCATGGAACACTTCTACGATAGTACAGGTATGACTATCTTGATTCTGTCATAAAATCGTCATGGATGTACATGCATGACAGAAAACGCGACCTACTGTGACAAACATGTATCATCATGGAAGTGTATTTTTTTGTAGTGTATTATCTTTTGGAATTCTCCAAACTACACTATATCAGAGAAGTTTGCACTTGTTAAGGATTATATTGATGGGTTGCCTTTTACCGTTGCACATGATGATTTTGATGAATATAATATTCATGTGCTCGCTGCTCATACTTGCAATTATTATGAGAGAGGAACTACATCTCCACCTCTTTATGTTTCCAACACGATAAAATTGCAAGAAACTACTTATGCTATGTATTGGCCATTACTTGATGTGCGTGAATTGTTCTTGTATGACATGCCGATGAATAAGAAGAGAGTTAGACTTCTTCATTGCTTGATATATGTTTCTTTGTGCTCACTACTAAATGCCAAATCATTGCTAATTCAAATTGTCTTTGATATAGCTTGGGATCCGGGTGGATCCATTACTTGAGCACTTTATGCCTAGCTTAATGGTTTTAAAGGAAGTGCTGCCAGGGAGACAACCTGGAAGTTTTAGAGAGTCATTTATTTCTGTTGAGTGCTTTTATAAAGTTTTAAAACAAAAAAATATATAGAGGGGAACACAAAACTTTTCAAAAAGGAAAGTGAAAGTGAGAGAGACACGCATTGTTGAAGTGGGGGAGCTCCTTGAACTTTGTTCATGCTCACGGAAACTTTGTGAATCTTAATTACAAAAACTTTTCAACAAAAATAATTATCCCCTTGTACAATTCCATTGTATTATAAAAATAATGTGCCAAGATTTGCCTTTAGGATGTTTAAATTGCTTGTTAGTTTGTGCGGTGCAAAACAGAAACTTTGGCTGTAGTGCGCGATTCTACATTTTTTACTGGAACGTCAAATGGTTCTGAAACCTTTTGTAATGTCTTTCTATACAAATTTGTTATTTTTCCTAAATTTTTCATAATTTTTTAGAGTTACAGAGGTATGGTGGATGTTCAAATCTTTACAGACTGTCCTGTTTTCACAGATTGCTGTTATAGCTTCGTTATTTGCGTATGTTTGAATTCTTGTTGAAGCCTCCTTGACTTGGGGCCATAGAATTGTGATAGAATACAGTGGTTAATGTTTGTTTATAATTATAAAATAATGTTGCAGCAGTACATGATGGGATTTCATTGCCATTTTCACTAACCCCGCCACTAAAAGTTCGTTTAAGTTTTGTGTGGATGAAGTGTTCGAAGATTGAGGAGGTCTCGATGTGAGGAGAAGGAGGAGAGGAAAGAGCTCAATCTTGGGGATGCCCAAGGCACCCCAAGTAAATATTCAAGGAGACTCAAGCGTCTAAGCTTGGGGATACCCCGGAAGGCATCCCATCTTTCTTCAACAAGTATAGGTATGTTTTTGGATTCGTTTCGTTCATATGATATGTGCAAATCTTGGAGCGTCTTTTGCATTTAGTTTTCACTTTTCCTTTATGCACCATGCTGGTATGAGATAGTCCATGGTTGATTTATAGAATTCTCATTGCACTTCACTTATATCTTTTGAGTATGGCTTTATGTAGGACCTTGAAGTATGTCTAGAGGGGAGGTGATTAGACTACTTGACCAATAAAAACTTAACCTTTTCCCAATTTTAGAGTTTGGCAGATTTTAGCTACTTTAGGACAAGTCAAGCAATCATCACACAATTCAAGCAAGCATGCAAAGAGTATATAGGCAGCGGAAATTAAAGCATGCAACTTGCAAGAAAGTAAAGGGAACGGTTTGGAGGATTCAAACGCAATTGGAGACACGGATGTTTTTGGCGTGGTTCCGATAGGTGGTGCTATCGTACATCCACGTTGATGGAGACTTCAACCCACGAAGGGTAATGGCTGAGCGAGTCCACGGAGGGCTCCACCACGAAGGGTCCACGAAGAAGCAACCTTGTCTATCCCACCATGGCCGTTGCCCACGAAGGACTTGCCTCACTAGCGGTAGATCTTCACGAAGTAGGCGATCTCCTTGCCCTTACAAACTCCTTGGTTCAACTCCACAATCTTGTCGGAGGCTCCCATGTGACACCTAGCCAATCTAGGAGACACCACTCTCCAAGAAGTAACAAATGGTGCGTTGATGATGAACTCCTTGCTCTTGTGCATCAAATGATAGTCTCCCCAACACTCAACTCTCTCTCAATGGGTTTGGATCTGGTGGAAAGAAGATTTGAGTGGAAAGCAACTTGGGGAAGGCTAGAGATCAAGATTCATATGGTAGGACTGGAATATCTTGGCCTCAACACATGAGTAGGTGGTTCTTTCTCAGAAATGGTAAGTTGGAAGTGTAGGTTCGTTCTGATGGCTCTCTCCACGAATGAAGAGGAGGTGGAGGGGTATATATAGCCTCCACACAAAATCTAACCGTTACACACAATTTACCAAACTCGGTGGGACCGAATTGTTAAACTCGGTCGGACCAATTTAGTAAACCTAGTGACCGTTAGTGATTTTCGGTGGGACCGACATGCATCTCGGTGAGACCGATTCGGTTAGGGTTAGGGCATAACGTAATCTCAGTAAGACCGATTACACAAACTCGGTGAGACCAATTTGGTAATAAGCTTTCCAGAGAGTTGGTCAGGTAAACTCGGTGGGACCGATTTGCTCTTTTCGGTGAGACCGAAATGTTACAAAAAGGAAACAGAGAGTTTACGTTGCAATCTCGGTGGGACCGATCGCTCACTTCGGTTAGACTGAAACGTTACGAAGGGAAACAGAGAGATTGCAACCCCATCTCGGTGAGACCGAGATCCCTATCGGTAAGACCGATTTGCTTAGGGTTTGTGGTAGTGGCTATGCCTTTTGGAATCGGTGGCGCCGGATAGGAAGTTTCGGTGTGACCGATTTTGGCTTTGAGTTTAGGTCATTTGTGGATGTGGGAAAGTAGTTGAGGATTTTGGAGCATATCACTAAGCACATGAAGCAAGAGGCTCATTAAGCAACACCTCATCCTTCCTTGATAGTATTGGATTTTCCTATAGACTCAATGTGATCTTGGATCACTAAAATGTAAAATGAAGAGTCTTGAGCTTTTGAGCTTGAGCCAATCCTTTGTCCTTAGTATTTTGAGGGATCCACTTTCATCATCCATGCCATGCCATTCATTGAGCTTTCCTGAAATAATAGTCTTGGAATAACATTAGCTCAATGAGCTATATGTTGTTATTAATTACCAAAACCACCTAGGGATAGTTGCACTTTCAATCTCCCCCTTTTTGGTAATTGATGACAACATATAGATCAAAGCTTCGACAAATGATAATAAGATTGAATAACATCGTCGCTTTGAGAAGTATGTGATAAGCAAGAGCTCCCCCTAAATTTGTGCATAGGTTAAGATTTGCTTTGGACTGCAAATTCATAATGAATTAGGCTCATGGGTTACTCTTCCATGTCACATACATCTTGGTGGAGCGCTCAAAATAATAAACAATGAATACATGCACTCATCACCAAGCATAGTGAATGATCACATAAGATAGATAGGATAATATCAAGCATGCATAAGTGTAGCTTATGATCAAACACATGATCATCAATGTCTCACAGGCATAGTATCTCAACCAAAAGTAAACGAAGTTTGAAAAATCACCAAATAAAGCAAGAGAGAATAAAAGAAACACTCTCTCTCGAAGCCTATGATCTATACATTTTTCTCCCCCTTTGGCAACAAGTTACCAAAAAGTTCATAGAAAATGCATAGTGCTAGATCGTCTCTCAGGCTTGATCTTCTGGTGGTGGTGTCCTGATAGCTCCTTGGACGAAGGCTTCAGTTGAAGTAGAGGGTGCTGGAGTTGATGCTGGAGCTGGTTGCACTGGAACTGTTGGGGCAGTAGCTGGTGCTGAAGTTGTAGCTCTAGTGTCTGTCACTGGCACTGCAACTGACCTCTGGGCTTTGGGCACTCTGGCAAACACATTGGTGGTTGTCTTGCCCTTCCTCTCCTGCATGTCATCCTGCAGCTGCTCTACAACTCACTGAATCTCAGTTACCTTGACATCTAGATCATAGAATTTTTGTTCCATGATTCTCTCCAGGCTCTCCTAGTTTTGAGTTAGGGTGGCCAACCCCTTCTCAATCCTTAGAGTTGATGCTATCAAGTAACCAAGCTGCTCTTGTTTGGTCTTCTAGAAATACTCAGATGCCTCCTCTTGAGTTGGCATCTTGGCAGCCTTCTCCTTCTTCTCCCGAGCTTGGACTGATTGTGGATCATCTTCATTCATGACAACCTCATTGTCCTCAAAGTCTGGATAAATTGGAAAATGTTCCTTATCCAACTGATATTTCCCTATGCCCATCTTGGAGTTGATCAATTCTTGAATCTGAGGTGCATATCCACAGCTCCTCTTCCGATTTGCTACAGTCCTCTTGATTGTTTCAATGATCAGGCTCATGACTTTGAACTTCTGTGGCACATCAAACACATGCAACATGTTGATGGCATGCCCTCTGATCATGTATGGTCACCTGACTTGGGCAACAGAGTGTGCCTCAGAATCCAATTTATGGTTGCCAACCCTGACAGCAGAAAGTGAACTGATCCAAACTTGTGAGTCTCAACTGCTTTGTCAGGAATTTTCTTGTACATGTGAGCCAGAATTATGACCCAACTTCTTCTTTGCATATATGTCCAAGTCATCCTCTTCTTCCTTGGGGGCATTTATCAGACTTGCCCATTATTCAACAGTGGATTGGTACTTTGTACCTTCAGACATCCAAACAATTCTACCATCTGGGTAAAAATGTGTTGTGGAGTAGAACTGCATGATAAGCTCATCATTCCAGTTGGTGAACTTCTGTCCAACAAAATCTACTACTCCACAAGCAACAAAGCTCTCTTCCACTCCAGGGTAATGCTGCTCATTCTCCCTGATGAATTTCCAGTCAACCCACCTCATGTCATAGACTATGGGCTTCTTGTCCAACAGAATGGTCTCATAAAAGTCCTGTTGTTCCTTTGTGTGGAACCTGTAGTCAACAGTAGTTCTTCTTCTTGAAGCATATGGGTCTTCCATCCTCCACAGCCTCAGCCCTGAATCCTTCCTGATTCTCATGTCCTCAGCCACAGGATGGGCATCATTGTGGTCTGGTATCTTGGGCTTGAGCTTTCTAAGGACTTGTCCTTCTTCATCTTCATCATCTGCAACATTGGGCACCGGGGCCTTGTTCTTTTCAGCAGCTGGAATACTCATAAGCTTAGCTGCCTTAGGAGCTTGCTTGGCCTTGGAGGCGGATTTGGGTGCATCTTTGGGCTTGGATGTTGCAGCCCCTGACCTAATTGCATCTCCCATAAGCTTAGCTTCCTTAGGAGCTGGTGCAGCATCCTGTTCCTCTTCATCAGAATCCCTTCTCATTGAGGGCTTTCCAAGGACCTTGGCAGTTGTGGTTCTAGCTCTCTTCTTTTTCTTTTCCTGATCACCATCATCCTCTGATTCGATTGTGAACTTCATGGTTGCACCAGTGGGGACTTTCTGAGGTTTTGATGGTGCTTCTTTCCTTGCAGGTGCCTCTTTGGGTTGAGCTTGAGCTGGCACTTGAGTGGACTTCCTGGCCTTTGGCATTGGAGTTCTCTTGGCAGGAACTTTCCTATTCAGACCCGGCTTTGTGCTTTGAGCAGAGCCATACTCTTTCTTGAGCACCACTTTCTTGGAAGTGGCCTCATCCTCCTCAACTTTGTAATCCTCATCCTCTGAGTCTGAGGTTCTCTTCCTCCTTTGCCTAGTTGCAGCCTTAGGCAAGTTGCTAGGAGTGCTTCTGCTCCCATCATCTGAAGTTAAGGGACTAGTGCCCTCACTCAAGTCCATGTGCTCTTCTGACCTGTTCTGGCTGTCACTCTGATCAGACATACCGCAAAAGCTGACTGCTGACCCTGTGAAGAGTTATAGATGAGATAGAATAGATGAGCATCACAAAATTCAGAGATTTTTCCAAAAGAATGATTCAAAAGTTCAGTTTTATTTTTCCACAGAAAGCATTTCGGATCAACCGATTTTCAAACTCGGTGATACCGAAGCAGTTTTGGAACCTAAACTGATGATCTCGGTTGGACCGAGTTTCAGTTCGGTGGCACCGAGACTGCTAGGGTTTCACAGAATCCTCAAATCAGTCGCACCGATTAGTAATTCTCGGTCGGACCGAGAGTTACTAGTGCAATGGCATAAGCCAAATCGGTGAGACCGAGTTTTTCAACTCGGTGGGTCCGAGATGGTTTCGGCGGAAACCTAACCCTAAACATTTGAATCGCATCTATTCTACGGACTATTTTGACTGGATAGAAGAATCTCAATCGTGGCAAGAATCAATATGAAAACAATGTGCCAGGAATCAGACGTGGATAGCACAAAGATCAAGTCCATACCCTAACTTGGTGGTGGACTTGCTAGGGCGGCAACGGCGGGGACGAATTCCGTTGACGGCAGCGAAGACCAGCGACAGGAGGCTCCTGGCGGCGAGGAGACGATCCGAAGACCACAATGGCAGAGCGAGCTGTTGCGCGGGCGAAGGGTTTCGGATAAATTTCCAAACTTTTGCCCGTGGCTATATATAGCCCGACCCTGTCGGTGTGACCGAGTGGAACAACTCGGTGGCACCGAGATGCATAACTGTGTTCAGTTACAGCAAATCGGTGAGACCGAAAAGTTCAAATCGGTTGCACCGAGATTGAAAACTCAGGTCAACTTGGTGATCTCGGTGGGACCGAAATGGAAGAATCGGTCAGACCAAGAATCACAAAGAGGTTTTGGAAGTTTAAGTCTATGACGAATCGGGGACTCCGAGTGCTCCTCACACAGAGTGGTTCGAATCTGACTTGATCAAATTTTGTGATGTAGCACGAATAGAGTTTGAGATGAGAAAAGCATAGATAACTAAAGAGGGTTCTTAGGCATTCTTGTCCATCCACTTGGCACAAAGAAAAGAAACCAAACAATCAAAACAACAAGTGGATGTCCTTGAATGAGTAAAATATGCACCAACATGCTCACACAATAAGATAGCAAATGAAATATGTGACAAAGCATGCACAACCAATTCTAGCATCTATCAAACAATTGGCGATGACTAGGTCATCTATATATGAGTATATTGACTTAGGACTCAAATGAGAACATTTGATCATAGGTCATACTCATCGTTTATGCTCAAGTGGGGTTACCACTTTTACATAATGCATTAATGTGTTCACACCATTAGAGTTGCTTTGACTCAATCCTTAGAGTTAAGCCCCCCTAGATGTGAGATCCCCCCTTAGAGGGATGAACTAACCTTGGGTTTTGTCGATGATGACTTCATGTAGGTGTTGAAGATGTAGATGCTCAATGTTGATGTAGATCATTTGGAGCAATCCTTTAGAGTGAGTTTGTCAGGACCCCGACTCGATGTCACATCGATCTAGCTGGTAACACCTCATATCACTTTGCGGCCTCACGCACGGTATCCCCACGGGTGTCGTCTTACCTTTTCCCGGGACCATTTGCGCCTTTTGGCTCACGTATATGATAGTGTCGCTAGCATCCATATGATAAAGAGCCCGGGCTGACATGACTAGTCGCAAACCCAAAGTGGCACAGACTTACAGGGACAGGCATCCATGACCCAGCTTCGAACGTGTCGGTCATCAGCAAGTGGGTCCGGGCTGTAGCACTGGGCTAGCAGGACTCCGGTAAACCGGGCTGTAGCGGGCTAACAGGACTCCGGTACTCAAAGCGTGACATTTCCCCGAAGGGACAGACACAGGAATGAAGAAGGACACATGCCGGCCAGCCTAAGTGTTCCAGAGCAGTAGCAAGCTACCATGGCTCAGCGGCAACACTAGGAGACATTTCCCGGTAAGAGAGGCTACTAAAGATAAACAACTAGATAGTCAGATCCCACACATACCAAGCATTTCAATCATACACACAATATGCTCGATATGTGCAAATACAACGAAGCATCACAACATGACTCTACGACACAAGTACTTTATTTAAGGCTCAGTGAGCCATACATAACATACACAAAGGTACGGGTCTCACGACCCCACATACAAGTCATACAGTCATACAAACCAGCAGCGGAAGTAACTTGTCTGAGTACAGACAACTAGTAAAACAAAAGAGGCTTGGAAAGCCTAGCTATACTACGTGGTCCTTCACAAGCTCAGGGTCACCACCTGGGTCCTTAGCCTACTCGTTGATGTCAACGTCTACATAGAACCCATCAGAAGGGGTTGCAGCGTCTTCTGTAAAAATGTAGATTATAGCAACATGAGTACAAAGGTACTCAGCAAGACTTACATCAGATCCTACATACATGCATAGTATCAAGAAGGGTTGGTGGAGTTATTGCAGCAAGCCAGCTTTGACTCTTGGCTAGGCTATCCTACGATACTCCAACTTGAAATGGTTTTGCGCACACGAGTCCACTACTCACCAATTCAATACACTACCGAGGATCCACCTCCGTCTTCCTACGGAAGAGCCATCCTCGGCACTCACACTTATCTTGAGGCTTTTAACAGTTTCCATTTACTTGTCTATGAACTGTATAGGCAACCAAGTAGTCCTTTACCGCGGACGCGGCTATTCGAATAGATTATGATAACCCTGCAGGGGTGTACTTCTTCATACATGTTCCCACCACTTAGCGTCTGCACACGACATGTGCTCGGCAGACTTCAAGCGAAAGCCGACGTGGGTGTAGACCACGACCTACCTAAACACTTAAGCCTCTAGTCCAGGTTTATCGCCTATTCAGGTTCCATCCGCAGGGAGTCCGGCCGAGGTTTCCCATACGGCCCCGAACGATGTGAACAGGGTTCCCGAGATACCTAACGGGTATTCGGTACACCCGGCCACGTACCTACCGCATCACAGCCCACCCCTACGGTCAGCGCTGTCCACGGCCTCCAGTAGGCTACAAACACCAGAAACTACTTGCAACTCCTGGACAGAGAGCTAGGGTGAATAAGAAGTCGAGCGGGGTCATATTTCAGGGCCCAATGCATGGTAGTAGCTGTGTCTTAAATCACACATACAGATCTCAGTGCTTAAGGTCGGCTTCAATGAAACAACCCACCATGTACTCCTACATGGCCTCTCATCGATACCTTTACCAAATCGTGTTCACCACACCACTCTCATTACCGACATAATCATTTCACTCTAGCCTATCACCCAGATGAACCAGACCTGACACGACTCTAAGCATAGCAGGCATAGCAAGGTAGGAACAACACATACATAGGGCTCAATCAACTCCTACACATGCTAGTGGGTTTCATCTAGTTACTGTGGCAATGACAGGTCATGCAGAGGAAATGGGTTCAACTACCGTAGCACACAGCAGTTTGAATCGCGTTGTCTTAATGCAGTAAAAGAGAGCAGGAGCGAGAACATGGGATTGTATCGATATGATCAAATGGTTGGTTGCTTGCCTGATGGTTCGATGCACTGATACGGTTCTTCGTTAGGGTAATCACGGTACTCCTCGGAGGCAGAACCTATCGCAAAGGACACCGATACACAACCATCACCAAACAATGTGCAACAATATGATGCATGCATGAAACATGGCAATATGAGTGTGTTGGGCTAATGCAACTAAAACCAGAAGGGTTTGAACAAATTTGAATCAAGGATTCAAATTTCAAATTCAAATATGGCCTTTTAAAGTGCTTTTCCTTGTTCTGCTTGAAACATCAATTTAACTTGTTTGATCATGCATGAAAATAGTACAGATGGATAGATTGGATTTTTCTGATCATTTTTCATATATAATTTGTCCAATTTGGAGTTACAGAATAAAAGTTATGAATTTTTGAAGTTTAATTAATATTCTGGAATTTCCTGATTTAAATTAAATCCAGAAAATCAATTACTGCGTCAGCCTGACGTCAGTGTGACGTCAGCAGGTCAACGGAACTGGTCCAGGTCAAACCTGACAGTGGGTCCCGCATGTCAGGGTGATTATTTTAATTAAAACTTAATTAAAACTAATCATGTTTAATTAACAGGGTTGGGCCCCACCTGTCATTGACTCAGGGGAGTCAACTAGGGCCCACCCGTGGTCAAAGTCAAAGTCGGCTGCCGGCGTTTAGCCGCCGGCGAGCCCGACGCGGCGGCGGGAGTGGTTTTGGCCATTTCGGCCACCAGAGGGGCCGCGGAGACCACCGGAGTGGAGCTGAGGACAAACCGCAGCTCTTGGCGGAGTCCGTTGGGGTCGGGGTGGCCGGAGTCGACGGCGGCGAGCTCGGCTGCGGCCGCCGGGGTTCGGTCGTGCACGGGAACAGGGTTGGAGCTCGAAGTCGAGCGAAGCGAGGCGCTAGGGATGCTCTACGGGGTCTTGCGAACTCGTTGGACTCGCCGGGGTGACCAAATGGTCACCGGAGCTGCGTCGACGGCGAGCTCGGCGACGGCGGAGGTTCGGCCGTGGTGGGGAGGAGGCTACGGTGGGGAAACGAGGGGGAGGAGAGGGGGAAACGGTGGCATAGCTCACCGCGGTTGCAGTGGGCGTCGAAGTGGGCTCGGGGACGCGCTGGAGACGGCGAATCGACGGCGACGGTGGTCGGAGCCCGAAGAGGGGAACGGCGACGTGGCGGCGATGCAGGGCTTCCGGGGAGCTGTGGAGCGGTGGGGAGGAAGAGGGAGTCGAGGCGGAGCTCCTGAGCTAGTCGGGGGAGCGAGGGGTGGTCGGAGACGGCGGCTATGGCGAACGGCGGCGACGGTGGTGTTCGGCCGTGAGAGAGAGAGGGAGAGAGCAGCACGGGAGAGAGAGAGGGATAAGGCCAGGGGATCGGGGCGGCACCGAGAAGAAGCGCCGCGGCGTCGCGCTGGCGGGGGAGGCAGGCAGACGGGCTGGTGGCGTGGCGCTCCGGCCGTGCGCGCGCGCCGGCCACACGCCTGGCCGACTGGCGCCAGGAGGACGACGGCGGTGGTGGGCTGGGCTGGCTTGCTGGGCCGGCCAGCTGGCTGGGCCGCACAGTGGAGGAGCCCAGGTAAGTTTTCCCCTTTTCTTCTGTTTCTGTTTTTATTTAGATATATCTGCAACTTTGTTGAATTTAATAAAATACCTAGGCAAGTTCAAAATTCACCAAACTATTCCTGGCCCATAGTTGGATTATTTCCAACATGAAACATTTTAGTTTGGAGATATTTGAGCATTTAAATATTTTATATTATTTTAAATGCCCAAATTCAAATATTTATGATTTAATTCAAAAACCCTAGGATGGCCTAGGAAAATGTGCACCATTTTTGGCAGAGGTTCTGAACCAAGACAAAAATGATGGGCATTTTAGAAGGGCATTTCAGGTTCATTGAAAAATTATTTTAGTAACCCTAGTTGGTTTCAGAGGGGACCGGGGGTTCTGTCATCCCCATTTCAAGTTTCTGATGAAAGAATAAACATGATGCAACACTCTAATGCATGACTAGCTAGGGTGTGACAACTCACCCCCACTCAAAAGAATCTCGTCCCGAGATTTGGGTTCCTCCGAGAAGAAGGCGGGATATTCGAGTCGAAGACGATCCTCCCTTTCCCAAGTTGCTTCATCCTCAGAATGGTGCGACCATTGAACCTTGAGAAACTTGATATTATGACGTCGAGTGGTACGTTCGGCCTGATCGAGGATACGAATGGGGTACTCTTGATATGTAAGATTATCTTGGAGATCAAGCGTTTCGTGGTCCACTCCACGGATAGGATCCGAGAAGCAACGCCTGAGTTGAGAAACGTGGAAGACATCGTGAACTCTGGAGAGGCGCGGAGGTAGTTCCAACTGGTAGGCAACTTATCCTCGTTTGGCAAGAATGCGAAAAGGTCCAATGTAACGAGGAGCCAATTTGCCTTTGATACCGAAACGATGGGTTCCCTTCAGAGGGGTGACCCGAAGATAAGCCTTCTCGTCAACCTCGAAAGTCACAGCCTTATGTTTTCGGTCATATTGACTCTTTTGACGGGATTGGGCTGTTTTCAACTTTTCACGAACGATACGAACTTGTTCTTCTGCTTCCTGAATCATGTCCGGGCCAAAGAATTTTCTTTCCCCGGTCTCTGACCAGTTAAGGGGTGTTCGACATCGTCGTCCATAAAGAACTTCAAAAGGGGCTTTACCCAAGCTAGATTGATAGCTGTTGTTGTAAGCGAATTCGGCAAATGGAAGGCACTTCTGCCAGTCCATTCCGAATGAGATAACAGAGGCTCGAAGCATGTCTTCTAGAATCTGGTTGACGCGTTCCACTTGACCACTTGACTGAGGGTGGAAAGCGGTGCTAAAGGAGAGACGAGTTCCCATAGCATTTTGGAAACTTTCCCAAAATCGAGAGGTGAAAAGACTTCCTCGATCCGAGTTAATTTCCAAAGGAACACCATGAAGGGACACTATTCGGGAGATGTATAAGTCTGCCAGTTGACTAGCGGTTATACTCTCTCGAACAGGTAGGAAATGGGCTACTTTGGAAAGACGATCGACCACGACGAAAATAGCATTATTCCCTCTCTTGGTCCTGGGAAAACCGGTAATGAAATCCATACCAATTTTATCCCATTTCCATTCAGGAATAGCTAAGGGTTGAAGGGTGCCAGCAGGCCGTTGGTGCTCTGCTTTTACACGACGACAGACGTCGCAATTTGCAATATACTGAGCAATTTCTCTCTTCATCCTAGTCCACCA
>NC_041389.1:275333918-275336136 GCF_002162155.2 Triticum dicoccoides
GTGGCAATGACAGGTCATGCAGAGGAAATAGGTTCAACTACCGTAGCACACAGCAGTTTGAATCGCGTTGTCTTAATGCAGTAAAAGAGAGCAGGAGCGAGAACATGGGATTGTATCGATATGATCAAATGGTTGGTTGCTTGCCTGATGGTTCGATGCACTGATACGGTTCTTCGTTAGGGTAATCACGGTACTCCTCGGGGACAGAACCTGCCGCAGAGAGCACCGATACACAAACATCACCAAACAATGTGCAACAATATGATGCATGCATGAAACATGGCAATATGAGTGTGTTGGGCTAATGCAACTAAAAACCAGAAGGGTTTGAACAAATTTGAATCAAGGATTCAAATTTCAAATTCAAATATGGCCTTTTAAAGTGCTTTTCCTTGTTCTGCTTAAAACATCAATTTAACTTGTTTGATCATGCATGAAAATAGTACAGATGGATAGATTGGATTTTTCTGATCATTTTTCATATATAATTTGTCCAATTTGGAGTTACAGAATAAAAATTATGAATTTTTGAAGTTTAAATAATATTCTGGAATTTCCTGATTTAAATTAAATCCAGAAATTATAATTATTGTGCCAGCATGACGTCAGCATGACATCAGTGGTCAACTGTGGCTGGCTGAAGTCAAACCTGACGTGTGGGGGCCACACGTCAGTGACAGGGGGGGTTTAACAGGTTTAAATTAATCCTAATTAGGGATTAGTGGCGCTGGGGCCCACTGTCAGTGTCAGGGGGGGTTGACTAACGGTAATTAGTACTAACTAACCAACTGTCCGACAGGGCCCACGCGTCAGTGACCCTGGGGGGTCAAACCCCAGGTCGGACAGGTCAAACCCCACCGGCGACATGACGCCGGCGAGGCCCGAGACGGCGGCGAAAGTGCTTTTTGCCATTCCGGCAACCAAATGGACGGCGGAAGGCATCTACGTGTTGCTGAGGTTGAGCCGCGACTATTGGTGGTGGTGGTTGGGCTCGGGGTGGCCGGAGTTGACGGCGGCGAGCTCGGCTGCGGCTGCCGGAGTTCGGGTGCGGCCGGAATCGACGTTGCAGGGGGCTTGGGGAGGCGTTAGTGCGCGCTGCGTGCTCCTGGTGAGGTGGGGAGCACGATGGTGTGCTCGGTTGGGTGCTACGGTGACCGTGGCCACGACGGCGACATCGCCGGCGGCGTGGAGCTCTCGGCCAAGGTGGGGCTAGGGCCTAGAGGTCGGGAGAGACCAGGGGAGAAGGGGGAAACGATCCGGGGCTCACCGCGGGGCTGCAGGGGTGGTTAGCGGGCTCGGGGACGCGCTGGAGACGACGAATTCGACGGCGACGATGATCGGAGCCCGAAGAGGGGAACGGCGACGTGGCGGCGATGCAGGGCTTCCGGGGAGCTGTGGAGCGGTGGGGAGGAAGAGGGAGTCGAGGCGGAGCTCCTGAGCTAGTCGGGGGAGCGAGGGGTGGTCGGAGACGGCGGCTATGGCGAACAGCGGCGACGGTGGTGTTCGGCCGTGAGAGAGAGAGGGGAGAGCAGCACGGGAGAGAGAGAGGGATAAGGCCAGGGGATCGGGGCGGCACCGAGAAGAAGCGCCGCGGCGTCGCGCTGGCAGGGGAGGCAGGCAGACGGGCTGGTGGCGTGGCGCTCCGGCCGTGCGCGCGCGCCGGCCACACGCCTGGCCGACTGGCGCCAGGAGGACGACGGCGGTGGTGGGCTGGGCTGGCTTGCTGGGCCGGCCAGCTGGCTGGGCCGCACAGTGGAGGAGCCCAGGTAAGTTTTCCCCTTTTCTTCTGTTTCTGTTTTTATTTAGATATATCTGCAACTTTGTTGAATTTAATAAAATACCTAGGCAAGTTCAAAATTCACCAAACTATTCCTGGCCCATAGTTGGATTATTTCCAACATGAAACATTTTAGTTTGGAGATATTTGAGCATTTAAATATTTTATATTATTTTAAATGCCCAAATTCAAATATTTATGATTTAATTCAAAAACCCTAGGATGGCCTAGGAAAATGTGCACCATTTTTGGCAGAGGTTCTGAACCAAGACAAAAATGATGGGCATTTTAGAAGGGCATTTCAGGTTCATTGAAAAATTATTTTAGTAACCCTAGTTGGTTTCAGAGGGGACCGGGGGTTCTGTCATCCCCATTTCAAGTTTCTGATGAAAGAATAAACATGATGCAACACTCTAATGCATGACTAGCTAGGGTGTGACA
>NC_041389.1:275337077-275340795 GCF_002162155.2 Triticum dicoccoides
TCCCTGTCAGGTGGAACACCTGGCAATTCCTCTGGAAAGACATCCGGGAAGTCACGGACTACCGGAACGTCCTCAAGGTCTGGCAAAGGGCTGGCGTTAAGAGAATATAATTGTCGCTTGGCTATTCGGGTCAAGACATTAACTATCTTTCCCGAAGGATGGGTGAGTTGAACAGTCCTAGAGAAGCAATCGATTTGGGCATGATGAGCCGACATCCAGTCCATACCCAGAATGATATTAATATCTGAAGATTTAAGGGCTATCAAGGACGCAAGGAAAACAAGTCTGTCGACTTGGATCTCATTTCCATAACTTACCCTAGAGGTCTGCCATCTAGACCCAGGGGTAGAGATTTCCATAGTGGATGGCATGTCACAGAATGCAACGTTATGCAGACGAGCATAATTTTCAGATATAAAGGAATGAGAGGCTCCTGTATCGAAAAGGACGGATGCCGGGTGGCAATTAACAAGAAGCGTACCGAGAACGACGTTGGGATCCTCTTGAGCTTCTTCGGCAGAGACACAGTTGACATGGCCACGTGAAGCGGTGACCGGCTTGGCGTGGAATATTTTTCCTGTCGGCTTGCCATGGCCAACAGCTTTAGCAGATTGATTGGGGTTGGTCTGGGGACACTCACGCATATAGTGACCAGATTCCCCACACTTGAAACAAGTCACGGAACTGGTACGTGGAGGAGCATTGTTAGTTGGACCCCCATAGGGCTTGGCTGGAGCAGACTGTTGAACG
Source organism: Triticum dicoccoides (assembly GCF_002162155.2). Lineage (NCBI taxonomy): Eukaryota > Viridiplantae > Streptophyta > Magnoliopsida > Poales > Poaceae > Triticum > Triticum dicoccoides. The sequence continues at coordinate 275,337,828 of NC_041389.1, forward strand.
GGGCGAGGCGCCTGGAAGGATGGCCTCGGTGTAAACCTGGGTGGCAGGGCGGTGTTGGGTACCCACACGCGGCGCTTCTGAGGACCAGCACCGGATGAGGAACCCGTGTCACGTCCATGCTTGCGTGTTGCGTCATAGTCAGTCTGACCAGTTTCAGCACTGATGGCTTTGTTGACAAGTTTCGAAAAAGATGTGCACTCATGCAGACGGAGGTCACGGCGAAGCTCAGGACTAAGGCCCTTACGGAACCTTGCTTGCTTCTTGGCGTCAGTAGACACTTCCTCAGTTGCATATCGGGCGAGATTACCAAACTCCCTGCTATAGGCATCCACAGAAAGTCGGCCTTGGGTGAAACTGCAAAATTCTTCATGTTTACGGTCCATGAGACCCTCCGGAATGTGATGTTCACGGAAAGCCTCGCTGAACTCAGCCCAAGTTGTGACATGGCCCGCTGGGCGCATAGCTCCATAATTCTCCCACCATAGACTGGCGGGGCCTTCAAGATGATATGCAGCAAAGGTGACCTTGTCAGCCTCCGCTACCAGCGCGGAACGCAGTTTGTGAGAGATACTGCGAAGCCAGTCATCAGCGTCGAGAGGCTCGACGGAGTGGTGGAACGTGGGTGGATGCAATTTGATAAAATCACTGAGTGACACCACGTTAGCCCTCTGATGGTGTGCTGTATTCTGTTCAATACGCTCCAACAAACGGTTTGTCTCCCGCTTGTTTCTCTCAGCTTCCATCATAACCTCGGCTAGTGAAGGAGGATGAGGCAGATTTGCATCCCTGGCTTCACTGCCTTCGGCCTGCTCTTGAGAAGCAGGGTTAGCGCGCGTGTTGACCATCCTAGGTAAACAAGACAATGATTTAGTCAGGATGATAAAATTCTGACATAGGATAAAATGCAAGGAATAACTCGAAATGCAAGATGATCATCCGTATGACATGGTAGATACAGAAACTGCTTCTTTATTCCATCGTCATACACACCATACAGGGTTTAGTACAAGACCAAACAAAGTACTATTACGGTGAAAAGAGGATTACATCTCATCGGAGGCATTCCAAGCTCCTATACATTATTTTTCTACATCTCCGGAAGAGTACAAACTAGGTCATATCCCACGAGTCACGCGGGACGATAGACGACACAGCTAGTGCGAACTAGTGATACTACCACTAACTCAGACCGATCCGTAGTAGTCCTCGTAGAAGTCACCTCCATAGCCTGGAAGCTCAACATGATCATCTGGAAACAGACGGTCTCGCGGAGCTTGTGGACCATAGGGGCTAGGATGAGGCCTTGGACCAACAAACGGTGGCCTGCGGGGACCGCGAGGTGGGGTGATGCCTCCTACATCACGCCAAACCATCACGTCTGGCAGAGCAGATCTCACAGGATAGAGATCGCACATATCTGAATATCCAGCTTGCACCGCCGGTGCGAACCGAGTCAAAGTGGCCCAGTGGTCAGCACGGGTGTTGAAGAGCTCTAGCCTTAAGGCCCGATTTTCGCGGTCCTTATCCTCGAGCATCTCAGCAGTGGTGCGAGTCCGTGAATCCTCCTGAGTGGGGTCAGCATAGATAGCCTGGAGATACCCTTGTGCTCCCGGAAGTGATCCTGGCATATACCGGAAATCAGAGTCCCAAAATATACCAGATCTGACTCGCATAATGGTCATCATAGAGTAGGCGGCGTCCTGCACAGCCATCTCAATGGTAACCCCGAGTCCATAAGAGCAGTGAAGAGGCTCGGTGGATCCAGGATAAGATGGAAATATCCTGACAGTGCAGAGATACTGGCTTTGATTAAAATCTCGGAATTGCTCTTCGACCGTGTACTCAGGATACCAGCGGTATCCAGCCTCAGTCATTACCCTGACCAACTTGGCAGTATGGCCGGGTACATCTAGGCATCGAGTCAGGCGAACCACTTGATTGAGGTCGCGAGTGGCCATCTGAAAGCACAATCATAATGCAAAGGCATTAGAATTTCTAGCAAAATTTCGGCAGCATAACAGCTGTAAATGCTCAAAAAGGATTTGAGACATTTGACAAGGGATTTCGTACACACTCATCATCATCATATCAAAGTTCTGAAACCATTCTGGCAACATAATGTGGTAGTAGAACTGAACTAGGCTGGTAACCATCAAACTTATAAGGTACTACTGATTAGTAACTCGTGATCCTGATAGAGAGAACATATCCTAATTCCTTAACCCCCGGTGGAAGAATGGACTGACTCAGATCAGAAAGTCATAAGGTATAAGGAGTAAAAAGAGCCTTACGTTCCAACCCACAAACAATTCCCCTACATATAACTAAAGAATTTCTAGACTCAACATCGACCAGTTTGGCTTGGAGAACCTACAGGCAGTCCGGCTCTGATGCCAACGCTGTCAGGACCCCGACTCGATGTCACATCGATCTAGCTGGTAACACCTCATATCACTTTGCGGCCTCACGCACGGTATACCCACGGGTGTCGTCTTACCTTTTCCCGGGAACGTTTGCGCCTTTTGGCTCACGTATATGATAGTGTCGCTAGCATCCATATGATAAAGAGCCCGGGCTGACATGACTAGTCGCAAACCCAAAGTGGCACAGACTTACAGGGACAGGCATCCATGACCCAGCTTCGAACGTGTCGGTCATCAGCAAGTGGGTCCGGGCTGTAGCACTGGGCTAGCAGGACTCCGGTAAACCGGGCTGTAGCGGGCTAACAGGACTCCGGTACTCAAAGCGTGACATTTCCCCGAAGGGACAGACACAGGAACGAAGAAGGACACATGCCGGCCAGCCTAAGTGTTCCAGAGCAGTAGCAAGCTACCATGGCTCAGCGGCAACACTAGGAGACATTTCCCGGTAAGAGAGGCTACTAAAGATAAACAACTAGATAGTCAGATCCCACACATACCAAGCATTTCAATCATACACACAATATGCTCGATATGTGCAAATACAA
>NC_041389.1:275343101-275352659 GCF_002162155.2 Triticum dicoccoides
TGCGTGCTCCTGGTGAGGTGGGGAGCACGATGGTGTGCTCGGTTGGGTGCTACGGTGACCGTGGCCACGACGGCGACATCGCCGGCGGCGTGGAGCTCTCGGCCAAGGTGGGGCTAGGGCCTAGAGGTCGGGAGAGACCAGGGGAGAAGGGGGAAACGATCCGGGGCTCACCGCGGGGCTGCAGGGGTGGTTAGCGGGCTCGGGGACGCGCTGGAGACGACGAATTCGACGGCGACGATGATCGGAGCCCGAAGAGGGGAACGGCGACGTGGCGGCGATGCAGGGCTTCCGGGGAGCTGTGGAGCGGTGGGGAGGAAGAGGGAGTCGAGGCGGAGCTCCTGAGCTAGTCGGGGGAGCGAGGGGTGGTCGGAGACGGCGGCTATGGCGAACGGCGGCGACGGTGGTGTTCGGCCGTGAGAGAGAGAGGGGAGAGCAGCACGGGAGAGAGAGAGGGATAAGGCCAGGGGATCGGGGCGGCACCGAGAAGAAGCGCCGCGGCGTCGCGCTGGCGGGGGAGGCAGGCAGACGGGCTGGTGGCGTGGCGCTCCGGCCGTGCGCGCGCGCCGGCCACACGCCTGGCCGACTGGCGCCAGGAGGACGACGGCGGTGGTGGGCTGGGCTGGCTTGCTGGGCCGGCCAGCTGGCTGGGCCGCACAGTGGAGGAGCCCAGGTAAGTTTTCCCCTTTTCTTCTGTTTCTGTTTTTATTTAGATATATCTGCAACTTTGTTGAATTTAATAAAATACCTAGGCAAGTTCAAAATTCACCAAACTATTCCTGGCCCATAGTTGGATTATTTCCAACATGAAACATTTTAGTTTGGAGATATTTGAGCATTTAAATATTTTATATTATTTTAAATGCCCAAATTCAAATATTTATGATTTAATTCAAAAACCCTAGGATGGCCTAGGAAAATGTGCACCATTTTTGGCAGAGGTTCTGAACCAAGACAAAAATGATGGGCATTTTAGAAGGGCATTTCAGGTTCATTGAAAAATTATTTTAGTAACCCTAGTTGGTTTCAGAGGGGACCGGGGGTTCTGTCATCCCCATTTCAAGTTTCTGATGAAAGAATAAACATGATGCAACACTCTAATGCATGACTAGCTAGGGTGTGACAGAGTTGCACTTTCAACTTACCTACATGGGTTAGTCCCACAAGGAAAAAACAAGAATATCCATAGACATAGAGTGATGCACACACAAGATGATGTCCATGAAATCATTAGGTTACCTTGTCCCTTGTCTTACCAACATGAGGGTTTGTGACTCCTTGAACTAGTGCAAGATGTGGAAGTTGATTTCACTTGTTCTTGCCAAAATGATATGAGTGAAGAATGTTGGCGGAGTCACCCTCAAGAACTCTCCAGTTCTTCTGCTTAGGGATCCACATCATCTTGATGGGAATCCTTGGAGTTGTAGTTGTACTCGATGAAGTAGAACTTGACGTAGTCTTGGGGACCCACTTTAACGAGGCTTTAGGTGCTTCTTCAAATGCATCAATCTCTTCTTGAAGCTTGTCCTTGCCTTTGTTCTTATGGTCTTGTGGTGGAAGATCATCTTGAGCTTGTGTTCCCTTGAAGGAAGTAGGATCATACTTCTCTTGTTGAGGAACAAACTTCATCTTGGGGGATTGATCTTCTTCCCACTCAACTCCATTGGCATTGAACTTTCGTTCAAAACCGACACCTTGATTCTTTCGGTGCCTTCCTTGCTTGCGTACAATTTCCTCGAATTGCTTACTCCCGACAAGGCTCTTGTAAATACCTTTCTCTATAATTCCCTTCAATAAGCTATTTTCTTGCTCAAGTGTAACTTGGCTAAGAGAATCATTAGTGGAATCAAGAGAACTACTAGAAGCAACAATATTGGATTTGACATTATTATTGTTACTACTAGAGGAAGTATCTTTCTTGTACTTGTTACTAGACTTGACCTGAGGCATGTAAGTAGATAAGAGTAAACGCTTGGCAATGTAAGAAGAACTTTTCTTGCGAAGATCATCATTGATTGCTTTTAAGAACTCATGCTCTTGCTCAAGATTGAGCTTTTCAAAGCGTAACTTCTCATGAGGCCTTAAAAGTTCTCGATGATCTTCATAGATAGTTTCATGAGCTAACTTAAGAGAGTTTAATTCTTTAGTTAGAAGCTCAATCTTCTCCTTATCATTGTCATTCGTTTTATCTTATTTAGCATGATTAATTGACGTTTCATCATAGTATTCATCACTAGAGTTGTCAACAAGTAAATCATCATCCACAAGCAAGTCATCTTCATCACTATTGAAATCAACATACTCGGAATGTGTTACCTTTGGACCTTTTGCCATGAAGCATCTTCCAACACCTTCATTTGGTGAGTCAAATATGTCGTAGGAGTTGGTTGACACAAGTGCTAGACCGGCAACACCTTCATCTTGAGTATATTCGGAGTCGGAGTGATAGCTTCTCTCGGAGTGATTGTCGGAGTCGGAGCCGGATACCCATTCACCAACATGAGCTTGATGTCTTCGTTTTGTGTAGCTCCTTGATGACTTGTCCTTCCTTTCCGAATCCTTGCTTCTCCGTGAGGGTCTTCGTTTATAACGATCATCTCTACTTCTCCTCTCTCTTGGTGGTGATTCTTCTCTTTTGCTCCTTCTTCTTGGAGAATCTTCTCTTCTTTTGTAGGGTGCCATACACTCATTGGAGTAGTGTCCGGGTCTCCCGCAATTGTAGCAATTGCGCTCTCGACTAGAAGATCTCTTGTCATTGTAAGACCTTGATTTGGAGCTTCTTTCTTTGCTTCTACTCTTGCAGAATTTGTTGAAGTTCTTCACCATTAAGCTCAATTCTTCATTGAAGGTTGGTTTCTCACTTGATGATGTTGGGGCTTCACTTGAGGCTTTGTAGGCACCACTTGACTTGTTGTGAAGTTCCTCCTTATCCTTGAGTGACATCTCATGAGCAACAATCCTTCCAATGACTTCCGTTGGCTTGAGATCTTTGTAGTTTGGCATCATTTGAATCAATGTGCACACGGTATCATACTTTCCATCCAATGCTCTTAGAATCTTCTTGATGATGAATTCGTCGGTCATCTCTTCACTCCCTAAGCCGGCAATCTCATTTGTGATAAGAGAAAGCCTAGAGTACATTTCAGCGACACCTTCACCTTCCTTCATTTTGAACTTGTCAAGCTGACTTTCGAGCACATGCAACTTGGATTCCTTGACGGACTCGGTACCTTCATGCATATCAATCAAACTATCCCAAATTTCCTTTGCATTCTCAAGACGGCTGATTTTGTTGAATTCTTCGGGGCACAGTCCGTTGAAGATGATATCACAAGCTTGAGCGTTGTATTGCAGCATCTTCAATTCTTCCGCATTAGCTTCACGGTTCGGTTCTCTCCCATCGAAAAATTCACCTTGCAAGCCAATACAAATAATTGCCCAAACAACGGGGTTATGTCGAAGAATATGCATTTTCATCTTATGCTTCCAACTAGCAAAATTAGTACCATCAAAGTAAGGACCTCTACGGTGATAATTTCCCTCGCTAGACGCCATACTCTCCTAGATTGTGAAACCAAGGCTATGACCACCAAAATCTATGGAAATCAAAGCAAATGGAGACCAAAGCTCTGATACCACTTGTAGGACCTTGAAGTATGTCTAGAGGGGGGTGATTAGACTACTTGACCAATAAAAACTTAACCTTTTCCCAATTTTAGAGTTTGGCGGATTTTAGCTACTTTAGGACAAGTCAAGCAATCATCACACAATTCAAGCAAGCATGCAAAGAGTATATAGGCAGCGGAAATTAAAGCATGCAACTTGCAAGAAAGTAAAGGGAAGGGTTTGGAGGATTCAAACGCAATTGGAGACATGGATGTTTTTGGCGTGGTTCCGATAGGTGGTGCTATTGTACATCCACGTTGATGGAGACTTCAACCCACGAAGGGTACCGGCTGCGCGAGTCCACGAAGGGCTCCACCCACAAAGGGTCCATGAAGAAGCAACCTTGTCTATCCCACCATGGCCGTCGCCCACGAAGGACTTGCCTCACTAGCGGTAGATCTTCACGAAGTAGGCGATCTCCTTGCCCTTACAAACTCCTTGGTTCAACTCCACAATCTTGTCGGAGGCTCCCAAGTGACACCTAGCCAATCTAGGAGACACCACTCTCCAAGAAGTAACAAATGGTGCGTTGATGATGAACTCCTTGCTCTTGTGCTTCAAATGATAGTCTCCCCAACACTCAACTCTCTCTCAATGGGTTTGGATCTGGTGGAAAGAAGATTTGAGTGGAAAGCAACTTGGGGAAGGCTAGAGATCAAGATTCATATGGTAGGAATGGAATATCTTGGCCTCAACACATGAGTAGGTGGTTCTCTCTCAGAAATGGTAAGTTGGAAGTGTAGGTTCGTTCTGATGGCTCTCTCCACGAATGAAGAGGAGGTGGAGGGGTATATATAGCCTCCACACAAAATCTAACCGTTACACACAATTTACCAAACTCGGTGGGACCGAATTGTTAAACTCGGTCGGACCGATTTAGTAAACCTAATGACCGTTAGTGATTTTCGGTGGGACCGACATGCATCTCGGTGAGACCGATTCGGTTAGGGTTAGGGCATAACGTAATCTCGGTAAGACCGATTACACAAACTCGGTGAGACCGATTTGGTAATAAGCTTTTCAGAGAGTTGGTCAGGTAAACTCGGTGGGACCGATTTGCTCTTTTCGGTGAGACCGAAATGTTACAAAAAGGAAACAGAGAGTTTACATTGCAATCTCAGTGGGACCGATTGCTCACTTCGGTTAGACCGAAACATTACGAAGGGAAACAGAGAGATTGCAACCCATCTCGGTGAGACCGAGATCCCTATCGGTAAGATCGATTTGCTTAGGGTTTGTGGCAGTGGCTATGACTTTTGGAATCAGTGGCGCCAGATAGGAAGTTTCGGTGTGACCGATTTTGGCTTTGAGTTTAGGTCATTTGTGGATGTGGGAAAGTAGTTGAGGATTTTGGAGCATATCACTAAGGACATGAAGCAAGAGGCTCATTAAGAAACACCTCATCCCTCCTTGATAGTATTGGCTTTTCCTATAGACTCAATGTGATCTTGGATCACTAAAATGTAAAATGAAGAGTCTTGAGCTTTTGAGCTTGAGCCAATCCTTTGTCCTTAGTATTTTGAGGGATCCACTTTCATCATCCATGCCATGCCATTCATTGAGCTTTCCTGAAATAATAGTCTTGGAATAGCATTAGCTCAATGAGCTATATGTTGTTATTAATTACCAAAACCACCTAGGGATAGTTGCACTTTCACTTTATAGAATGCTTCATGTGCTTCACTTATATCATTTGAAGTGTGGGTTGCCTGTTTCTCTTCACATAGAAAACCGATGTTCATAGAATGTTCTTTTGCTTCACTTATATTTGTTAGAGCATGTTCTTTTGTAGAAAGAATTAAACTCTCATGCTTCACTTATATCTATTTAGAGAGTTAACAGGAATTGGTCAATTGCATGGTTAGTCATAATATCCTACATAAAACTTATGGATCACTGAATATGATATGTTTGATTCCTTGCAATAGTTTTGCGATATAGAGATGGAATATGTGGGAGGTACTAGTAAACGGTTGTGGTTAGTAAGAATATTGGTGTTAAAATTTGTGATTCCTGAAGCATGCACGTATAGTCTCTCGTTATGCTATGAAAGTTGGAGCACAATTTATCCTTGATTGTCTTCCTTATGAGTGGTGGTCGGGGACGAGAGATGGTCTTTTCCTACCATTCTATCCCCCAGGGGCATGCGTATTAGTACTTAGCTTTGAGGGCCAATAAACTTTTGCAATAAGTATATGAGTTCTTTATGACTAATGTGAGTCCATGGATTATACACACTCTTATCTTTCCGCAATTTGCTAGCCTCTACGGTACCGTGCATTGCCCTTTCTCACATCGAGACGTGGTGCAAACTTCACAGGTGCATCCAACCCCCGTGATATGATACGCTCTATCACACATAAGCCTTATTATATCTTCCTCAAAGCAGCCACACTACCTACCTATTATGGATTTTCCATGGCCATTCCGAGATATATTGCCATGCAACTTCCACCGCTTCCGTTTGATGACTTGAGCATTCATTGTCATATTTCTTTGCATAATCATATAGCTGACATAGTAGTTGTGGCTCAGCCACCGTTCATCATTTTTCATACATGTTATGCTATATCATTACACATCCCGGTACATGCCAGAGGCATTCATATAGAGTCATATTTTGTTATAGGTATCGAGTTGTAATTTTTATTCCTTTTGATTTATAAGTAAATAGAAGTGTGATAATCATCATTTTTAGAGCAGTGCCCCAATGAGGAAAGGATGATGGAGACTATGATTCCCCCACAAGTCGGGATGAGACTCCAGACAATGAGAGAAGAAGAAAAAGAAAAAAAGAAAAAAAGAAAATAAAATAAAAAGAGAAGGGGCATTGTTAGTATCCTTTACCACACTTGTGCTTCAAAGAAGCACCATGTTTTTCATATGGAGAGTCTCCTATGTTGTCACTTTCATATACTAGTGGGAATATTTAATTATAGGATTAGATGCACACCCACTTAGTTTTCATATTGAGCTTTCATACACTTATAGCTCTTAGTGCATTCGTTGCATGGCAATCCCTACTCCTCACATTGATATCAATTGGTGGGCATCTCGATAGCCCGTTGGTTAGCCGCGTCGATGTGAGACTTTCTTACCTTTTTGTCTTCTTTATATTTACCCCTATCATCATACTCTATTCCACCCGTACTGCTATATCCATGACTTGCGCTCATGTATTACATGAGGGTTGTAAAAGCTGAAGCGCATTAAAAAGTATGAACCAATTGCTCAGCTTGTCAACGGGGTTGTACATGATTTATACTTTGTGTTAAGAAGACAGAGGATGACAAGACTATATGATTTTCTAGGGATAGCTTTCTTTAGCGTTGATATTCTGAAATACATGATTGTTTGTTGGGATGCCTGAGTATTGATGTCTTTATGTCAAATTATGGACTATTGCTTTGAATCACTTATGTCTTAATATTCATGCCATGACTAGATATATGATAAAGTTTATGCTAGGTAGCATTCCACATAAAAAATTATCCTTTTTATCATTTACCTACACAAGGACAAGCAGGAATTAAGCTTGGGGATGCTGATACGTCTCCGTCGTATCTATAATTTTTGATTATTTCATGCCAATAGTATCCAACTTTTACATACTTTTGGCAACTTTTTATATGATTTATTTGGACTAACTTACTTATCTAGTGCCCAGTGTCAGTTCCTGTTTGTTGCCTGTTTTTGTATCACATAAAATCCATATCAAACGAAGTCCAAATGTGATGCAACTCCACGAAGAATTATTTTGGAATATTTGTGTTTTTTGGGAGTCAGAATCACCGCAAACAGAGGCCTACATGGACCACCATACACCAGGGCGCGCCCCAGGCCCCTGGCGCGTGGTGGTGAGTTGTGCTCACCTCGTTCGTCGGTTGGATCTGTACTTCCGGTGCAAGGAAGCTTATATCAGGAAAAAAATCGTGTAAAAAGATCAGCGCAATCGGAGTTACGGATCTTCGGGAATACAAGAAACGGTTTTCGCCCAGATGTTGGGAGCGCGAAACAGAAGAGAACAGAGAGGGAGATCCAATCTCGGAGGGGCTCCTGCCCCTTCGCCGCCATGGAGACCATGGACCAGAGGGGGAACCCTCTTCCCATCTAAGGGGGAGGCCAAGGAAGAATAAGAAGGAGGGGGCTCTCTCCCGCTCGCTTCCGGTGGCGCCGGAGTGCCGCCGGGGCAACAATCGGGACGACGATCTACATCAACAATCTTGCTACCATCAACACCTCCATCACCTTCCCCCATCTATATTTAGTGGTCCACTCTCCTGCAACCCGCTCTACCCTCTACTTGAACATGGTGCTTTGTGCTTCATATTATTATCCAATGATGTGTTGCCATCCTATGATGCTTGAGTAGATTTTTGTTGTCCTTTGGGTTAATCGTGATCTTGGTGGTATGATTGTATATTTTATTTTGGTGCTGTCCTACGGTGCCCTCCATTCTCGCGCAAACGTGAGGGGCCCCCGCTGTAGGGTGTTGCAATATGTTCATGCTTTGCTTATTGTCACTGTTGCGGGGGTGACAGCATCCTAAACACGGATAAGTGGGGTATGGCGTATGGGAGTAAAGAGGACTTGATACTTAATGCTAAGTTGGGTTTCACAACCTTAATGATCTTTAGTAGTTGCAGATGCTTGCTAGAGTTCCAATCATAAGTGCACATGATCCAAGGAGAGAAAGTATGTTAGCTCATGCCTCTGCCTCATATAAAATTACAAGAATGATTACCGGTACTTGTTATCGATTGCCTAGGGACAATTCTGCAATCCTACCACCACTTTTCCACACTCGCTTTATTTACCTTTTGCACTTTTATTTAAACAACACCTAACTTTTATTTTCCCGTTCTTTATTATCTTGCAAACCTTTCCTACTACACCTACAAAGTACTTCTAGTTTCATACTTGTTCTAGGTAAAGCAAACGTCAAGTGTGCATAGAGTTGTATCGGTGGTCGATAGAACTTGAGGGAATATTTGTTCTACCTTTAGCTCCTCGTTGGGTTTGACAGTCTTATTTATTGAAGAAGGCTACAAATGATCCCCTATACTTGTGGGTTATCAATTGCTCCAGTGGTCATCACACGTGTAGTGTCATGCAAAGCTTCATTTATTAGGTTATAGACTCATTTTGTCTTGGTATGTGTGATGTTACTCATAGAATGAGTAACTAGCTAAGTTACTTAATTTACCTCTCTCCTCATTAACTAATTTCCACATAGGCGAATTTGTTGAGTTTGACCCGATCTTACTCTTGAAGTTACTCCAATGTGGTTAGTCTTAGGCCTTGTTCGGTTTAACTTCCTCCCAAGGGGTTTGGAGAGGATTGATGGGGAATTTGGCTTGTACATGATTTAATCCCCCACAATCCCTATTAATCCCTGTTAAAACCCCTTGAACCGCACAGACCCTTAAGGTTAAAAATGACCGGGATTACAGAGGACAGGATACAAACTTCAGGGATTTAAAGGTGAGGATTTGTTTCTGACTAGCTCTACAACCCCAAGGTTTATAAATCACACTTCACTCTCCCCTCACGCACACACTCTGGTACACTCATGGTGGAGTGCATTTGCACATGAAAAGGTAGTTAACATGACAACTTGACACATCTAGTTGTCCACTTAATGTGGGGCCTGGGACCAAATGTCAGCCATACCAAGTGTGATCTGAACACGGTGGTGCGGTTATTGATCAAGTTTCTTTTTACTGGTACGTTAAATGAAAAGATGTTTATGCGCGTATTCAATTTAAAATGATCACTAATGAGAGAAAAACAATTACTACTCCACTTCAGGACTTGCTTGCTAGGGTTGCTCTCTTCTTCTCACTCTCTCACCCTCTCCAGATCTAAACAAGACGGCGGTGTCCTTTATCTCCC
>NC_041389.1:275352871-275427397 GCF_002162155.2 Triticum dicoccoides
CCTCTCTCTCTCTCTCTCTCTCCTCTCACCAGTTGTCACAGATCCAAACGGATCCCTTCCGCTGGTGGTCGCCTATGGCCAAGGAGGAAGCCGACGCACACCATCTTCTCTGACCCGGCGCCGGCGTGGGAGGTCCTCTGCACCCTTGCTCCTGTCGTCATGTTGGTAGATCCTGCTGCCTGCCTTGCCACATCCCATCGACCGGAGGTATAACTTCTTTTAGAACCGGCTTGTTCTAATGGCCCAGCTCCCACGTTGCTGCATCCTTTTTTCCATCAAGTTAGGATTGCTCCCCACGTCGCTGCATCCTGCATGTGATATTATTCTAGTATTACAAAGCTTCCCATGTAGCTAGCTCGGTTGGCTTGTCGAACACTTGAACACCACCTACATTTTTACTATTAGAGGGGAAAAGGTACTGCAGATACTGGCTAACAAACCAATCTCTTGGCTGGAAAGGGAAATAAAGTGGGGTTGGGGCAAAGTACTAGTAAGATGCTGGCTTGAACGGTCTCTTGGTCGAAAAAGGACAGAAAGTGGGGGGGGGGGGGGGTATTGGGTCGACAATGCAATCGAGAATGAGCACGTCTAGATTTCTTGTGGTCACATAGGAAACGTCACTGGCGAGAACCAAAAAGGCACAAATCCAAATATGCTTTGCATGTTTGCCGCTCTCGGCAACACCTCTGCCTCAACACTTTATGCCTCGGTGGATGTAAACCGTGCTTGTGCCTCCCATGTCCATATGCCCTTACTGCTGCTATTAATCTAACTTCATAGGTAAAATGAAACAATGCCACCGTTAATGTGATGTCACTGTTAAGTAATGTTATTGTCAATCTATTGCCATTAATAAACTGAACCAATGGCACCACTAATTTATGAAATGCTTTTGTCTTGCTTTATTTCTCACAAAGAGTGTTTTGGGTCATTACACTAAAATCTGACACCGGCAACATAGCTGCATCTCCGTGGAACTGCACAATGGTTGACACGACGATTGTTTCTCCTTTCCTTATCATCCTTTGTTAGAACGATCATTCCTGTTAACCGTGCACGTACCTACTGATCAAGTGCTACTCTCAATCTGTCATCACAGAGTAATAATGCAATTGTTATGCATGTTAATGTAAGGCCCTGTTAATCTAGTGCCAGTGTTGATTTGATGTGATGACACTTCTAAGTTAATGACACTTTTTCATACTGACAATGTAATGCCATTATAACACATGAGATGCTAGTGTTAATCATATGCCACTACAAAAAAATGACACTACTTAAATAACCCTGTTACATATTTGTGCAAACAAGTTATGTCTATCTCCATATGGTGTCTATTTGTGCAAACGGAAGCACAAACCTCAGAGGAACATGCTGTCTGCTGACCTCATGGTGCTCCAGGTATTCCTACATTTGTAACTAGGTAGAATGACCAACGCAAGATGAAATAAGCTTATTCGCACGTTGACTGGCTGATTGCAGTGTGGAACGAGCCTGACATGTGTGGAGGAGCAAACAAGCACTGAAGCCATAATGTCAATACAAGATAAAAGAGACCGAGTCATTGACGACCTGACCGGCGAGTAGGGGTCATGAAAACAGTGGTGCATTATTGATACGTCTCCAACGTATTTATAATTTTTGATTGCTCCATGCTGTTATAATATCAATCTTGGATGTTGTCGGGGATATACCCCGCGGTATGACCCGGCTGGGCTTGGCATTTTCATTGGTAACTCGCCGGAGGACTGGCGACTCACGAGTCTGGCGTCTCACTGGTCTGACGACTAACGAGCCTGACAACTCACAGATGGCCCTGATGGCGGGTTAGATAGAAGACAAGGCCCAAGGCCCAAAAGGCCGGCTCATGCTATGGTGGGTCGGCCTAAGAGAAAAGGCATAAGGAATATTCTTCTACAAAGGAAGCAAGACTAGGACTCCACTTGTAATAGAGTAATCCTGATCCTACTAGGACTAGTCATGTAACCCGCCCCTTCAACTTATATAAGGAGGGGTAGGGCTCCCCAAAGAGGGACAAGTAATAAGAAACAATCTCTAGGTCTAGACACCAAGAGCCGGCTTACTGGCGACTTTCTCATGATCATAATGAGACCTAGCCACAAACAACATGTAGGGCTATTACCGGATGATGTTTCCCGGGGCCCGAAGCTGTCTAAATTCTTGTCTTGCGTGTTGCGTATCTCGTCCCGATCAACCCCTCTCAAGCTACCACATAGATGCGTTGGCCTCATGATTAAGTCCTCACACTAGCACATCTGCCGTGACAATTCCACGACAGTTGGCACCCACTGTGGGGCCTGCGCACGGTGGTGTTGAGTTCTTGGAGGGATCTCAACCAGGGATCAAGAAGCTCGCAGTTTGACTGGATAAAGAAGAGACGGAGCAGAAAGATTCACATTGTCTTCGAGTTCATCAATCAAGATAAGAAAAAGAAAGAAGGATGGGTGAAAGGATGCAATTTGTCCACCGCCGCAATTTCGTGATCCTGCGTATCTCAGTTGTTTTCTCTGCGGACGTCATCTGCTAAGACCAAAAGAAAGTCAATCTCCACGATTGCGTCATCTTACATGGGCGTGTGTTGTTTATCGAATCGCTGGGTCACCGAGAGTAAAAATGCGCATGCGTAATCCTCAATTGGACTCATTCAGCTGTGTATAGACGCGAGTCCCGAGAAAATTCATAGCGGCGATAGCAGGCAGAACCAGAAGATGTTTTGTCATTGATGTATTAGTACATGAGAATGCAGAAATTGCTTAATCAGACTAGAGGGAGTACTAGTTCACCGAAGAATCAGTCAGCAAGTCACGACAATGTGAAGCAGCAAATACGTCAAGGCATCCTTTGATAGAGCAAATACTGGATTGATTTTTTACTTGTTGCAAGCAACTCTGAAGACTAATCTGACACGCTATGGCAAAAAGTGTATCACCCGGCGTCAAGTCAAGATTGATCTAGTAGTACTAATTTTTCACAAAAGTGCAGTCTGGCACGTGAAAGAAAATTGAGGGAAGGAAATCCACGACCTGGAGCGGGACGTGGGACACAGACTCGGTTTCGAATCGGGTTCGCCTTGCTAGCCACCGCACCGGTCTCACCTCCACCTCTACCGTGTGTGCCGCGGCCTTGAGTCACCCGCCTCCATGGATGGCCTCGCCCTTGCTCAGTCCCCAGCCCTAGCTTGCATCCGCTGATGTTGACCCGGCCCTTCAAGAGTTAGAGGCGGCCCGCATCAGTACATGTATCCTTGGTGCACGAGGTCAGCAGTCACCGGTGAATCAGCCAGAAGCCAGTAGCACTAGGATCGCATGTGCGTGTCTGTTGCTACTACTACCTACCTCAATCAAGGCACACATCTCATCTCCCGAGGAAAAAGAAAATAAAATCATGAAGAAGCAATTAGAGTATTCAAAGTCGCTGCCTACGGACGTAATCAGGTGCACTCATCTCTGTTAAATTGCCCTGCGTACTAAATTAGTATTATACAAAACATACATTTTCTGCTCGTGCTATTTTATGCTCGCAGATCTATTCAGCTCAAGAGTTTTTGCTAGAGTTTTTATTGCGTCGCTTCCAACAATCTTCGAGCCGCCACAACGCGCGATTCAGACAGCGGATGTGCGCATGACCTCGCCACAGCCATGAATCACCTTGAGCTGCTGACCACCTTTGCCGCTGTGGCCATGGGCTCGCGTTGAGCCGCCGGACGGCTCTGCCGTTGTGGCCGCACGCCGGCCCTGCCGCCTTAGAGCCGCTTCCTGGCCACTTCGACCCGGCCTCTGCTACTGTTGAGCTGCCGCGACCGCCTGGTGACCTTTGCTACTGAGCCAGCAGAAAGGATGGAGCATTATAACCCGGACAAGTCCGACAACATGCACATTTTACGCGGTGCTAATCATCTGCGGATCATCTATTGTCTGGGCAAATCAGGTGATATTCATCCAAGTTTGTTTTATTAACACATATTATTTTTGTCAAAGAGCAGTTTACCTTTGCCTTGGTCTGCAATATTGTTTATGTAGGACAGTTGTTCATTACAGGAGCGATGGTCGTACCAAGATGCTTGACGAATATATGTGTCAGCCACCGCCCCTGTGGCCCAATTTACATCAACATGATGCGGCTAACTTGTTCATCCGGATGGCTTACTTCTCCCGCAATTAACTCGCCCGTCCGCACCGGTTTACCACGCCGCGGCCGACCCATCTGTCTGTACTACCTCTGATGTTGTGGTTGTCTTTACCGTCCGTCTCTCGCGGCCTGGTCTACATCAATGCACTGGGACGCGCCTATCTACATGAGCTATTTATTGAAGTATGAGCGAGTCACTGCTTGGGTAGCCCGGTTTTTTCTTCTAACAATTTGGAAACAAATTATTATATATTATCAATCGTCGTCTGCACTGGATGGATCAATGGGCAGGCGCACAAGTCACCGCCACTACAGTTTAGTTAACTTCAAACAACCAGTTGGAAGGGACCATTGGCCGAGTTGCTGACACGGCTCATGCAGGATCATTTATAACCCGCCGCAGTCACCTCAACCTTCTAAGAATTAACATCGCGCTATCAACGCCAATGATATACACCTTATGTTATGGTCAATATGGAGAATAAAACTTGAGCTGCCCGGTTCCGCGTTTTAAAACCGCCACCTCCACCGCGGCCATGAGAGAGTGGATAAATCATAGTTGATGTGACTAGAGGTGATCTATATACGGCTCTGTTTTCGTCCAGACAAATCAAACAATTCTCCATAACAAAAGAGGCCATCAAGCTATGGCCCTTGCCTACACCGGACGGGTCAATGGACAGGGTTAATTATAACCCACCGAAGTTCAACATATTCCAGCAATCCACCGGTCATATCATGATCAAGCATGGAGAGTCTCAAGCCAACTCCTCGAGTAGTCTTAAGACTCGAGGGCTATGATGACATGACTTAGTAAAACATTGTGAGATTCAAGACCCCGGATCATTGGAGGGAAGATAACCCAGTTCCGGCGGCTACCGCCATATTGGTGAAAATTTAAAGGCCGTCAGAAAATTGCCGGCTCAAAATGAAGGTTCTGGTTAAAATCCGGCTCAAGAGACATCTCTCTCCCACAAAGCACTGAAGCTCTTAATATCCGATTTAAAAACCGGTTCAAGGGAAATTTATTTACCACAAAGCTTTGAAGCTCTCACATCCGGTTGAAAAACCGGCTCAAGGTAAATTTATCTCTCACAAAGTTTTGAAGCTTTCAAATCCGGTTTAAAGTTCCGGTTCAAAAAGAATTATTCTCTTGCAAGTTTGAGTTCTCAGAAAGATTAAAGGGTGCCCAAAAGAGCTTGCTGCCATGATGCATGGTTCAAACATGGGTATCCTGCCTTACAGCTTATCTTATTACGGTCACTTGGGGGCTTCCTGTTCAAACATAGGTCGTATTCGAACCAAAGAGAACATAGCTGTCGGTACCCTCTTGATCGGCGCAATGCCAAACCCACTAGGGGGCTTCTTGATCGTATTCGAATCATAGCTTAACCCCTTTTGGGTCCGACTTTGATCATATTCGAACCAGAGTCGTTAAAAACTCTTAAGGTCATTTGGGGGCTTCCTGTTCAAACGTAGGTCGTATTCGAACCAAAGAGAACATAGCTGTCGATACCCTCTTTATCGGCGCAACGCCAAAGCCACTGGGGGCTACATGATCATATTCGAATCCAAGCTTAACCCCTTTGGAATGGTTTATTGATCATATTTGAATCAGAAGCCTCAAATTTTTCTTTCTATTTTGGTTTAAGTTTTTTTGAACAATCTTTCAGGTTTGTCCTGAGACCTTTTTGTTCATATCTGAGGCATATATATGTGGTTTCTATTTAAACCGGCTTGACTTTGAATGATAAATTGCCAGCATATGACAAACATCAAACAGTTGGAAATCTTGGCTTCTATAATTTGGGTCATCACCCTTACTACATGGGTATCATAAGCCGGGAGTGTAATTCAATATCACAGGCCATATAGCCTTGATTATATGACTCATCCTTGAGCGTCTTTGGGTTGGATGAACAGCCATGATCGCAGATTTTATGTCACCGGGATATTTTGCATTGAGCAATCAAAATGAGGATATTTCATGACTCTGGGTTGATACTGGCCCCGGATTATAATTATCAAGGCATCACCATGGTATTAATCTACATGTATGTCTTTAAATAATGGTATGAGTATTTTGGGCTGATAACCCGCCCTGGTTTTGTACGTTAAGTCGCCAGGGCATATGTTGCTTAAACTCTGTACAGGATTTACAGAGCTATGACTTACATAAATGGTTAAGTCCAATCATCATCAAAATTGATGCATCAAAATGATTATCCGTTTTGGATTTTCTCAAAGGCTATAAGCCACCGGGTTATAAAAAATTCTGGCTTACAATGGAGGCATATTAAATCGCCATCGACCAAGAGCTGTCGGGTATTTAAACTCTGGATTTACTTGTCAACAGATAAGGTATTCAAAGTCGCTTTGGCGCAATGGCTATTATTTTATCAATCAATATGATTTATTCTACAATGGAAGGAATAGTCCCGAGTCGCTGCAGGCTTACGACCCGGCACTTGGGGGCTACATTATACAGTGAGATTATATCAAATATGCAAGTCCCATGTCACTGCCAGCATGCACCATGGTACTTGGGGGCTAATGTAAAGTCATTTTTGATCAACTTATTGAAGGCCCGACTCATCCCATAGTAATGAGCTGGCCCTCTGGGGCTACCAGTTGCTCCTATCAAAAATTCAAGGTACACAAGCATTAATCCAATATATTGAATGGTCCACTACTCAGTTGGTAGAGTACAAAGCTCTTAACCTTGTGGACGTGGGTTCAAGCCCCATGGTGGAGATTATATTATATGATGTTATTATCAATAAATTATATACAAAGTCCCCCCTCAGTATTATCTTACTGAGCCGGCCCTTGGGGGCTACATGTTGCTGTTCAAGTTTACATGGTTATAGCTACAAAGTCCCTGCTCATTATTGCATAATGACCCGGCCCTTGGGGGCTACACTGGTTGAAGTTTTCATGAGCATAAGGCAATTACAAGTTCCAGGTTGCTGCAAGCATGCCAAGCGGGCACTTGGGGGCTACAGGTGATATGCATATAAGGGGAAAAAATCTTCAAATTCTCAGTTTGGAGCAGACCAGATTAACCCGGTGTCTACAACAATCATGACCCGACATCATTTATTTATAACCCGGCAATTTTGATAAATCAGCAAGATCTACATATTTAAGCCGACTGGATATCAGTTGAATATTTCAAGACCAATATTTTTGTCAAGTCAGAGCATTGAAGGCCGACTCAAATGGATTATTTCTTATAATATTTCTCTGCAAGAGCCAATGTCAGCAAATTGGTTATGAAGCTGGCCTATTGACCCGGATTTTTTAGAATAAGTGCCTAGATTTTTTGCATGGGCAAGGTTTGGACATATCTATTAAAGGAGATTTGCTATGAGATCTTAAGTATGCATCCAGGAGGAAATGACAAGGACTTAAAGATGATCAGGTGCCGGTTCAGGAAAATATGTAACCCGAAGCACAACCTATCAAGTTTGTTCTTGTGTTTATTTTACAGGATCATTTTAACATGGATAAATTCAAATTAAACTGGGGGCTAATGTCGGGGATACACCCCGCGGTATGACCCGGCCAGGTTTGGCATTTTCATTGGTAACTCGCCGGAGGACTGGAGACTCACGAGTCTGGCGGCTCACTGGTCTGACGACTCATGAGCCTGGCGACTCACGGATGGCCCTGACGGCGGGTCAGATAAAAGACAAGCCCAAGGCCCAGAAGGCCGGCTCATGCTATGGTGGGCTGGCCTAAGAAAAAAGGCATAAGGAATATTCTCCTACAAAGGAAGCAAGACTAGGACTCCACTTGTAATAGAGTAATCCTAATCCTACTAGGACTAGTCAGGTAACCCACCCCTTCAACTTATATAAGGAGGGGCAGGGCTCCCCAAAGAGGGACAAGTAATAAGAAACAATCTCTAGGGCTAGACACAAAGAGCCGGCTTACCGGCAACTTTCTCATGATCATAATGAGACCTAGCCACAAACAGCATGTAGGGCTATTACCGGATGATGTTTCCCGGGGCCCGAAGATGTCGAAATTCTTGTCCTGCGTGTTGCATCTCTCATCCCGATCAACCCCTCTCAAGCTACCGCATAGATGTGATTGTCGGATATCGGGTTCCGGCAAAACCCTTAAGGTTCGAACTCTGGGGTGCGCATGAAGATCTTCCCCCTACCGATCCACGTCCCAATGCCTCGCCGTGAATTTAAGCTACACGATGAACAACACAAGGGACACAAGATTTATACTAGTTCGGGCCACTGTTGTGGTGTAATACCCTACTCTAGTGTGTGGTGTGGTGGATTGCCTCTGGGGCTGATGATGAACAGTACAGAGGAAGAACAGCCTCGCGAGGGGTGTTCTTGAGCTGGTGCAGTGTTCTACTTGGGACGGATCTGATTGTCTCTAGATGAGAAGCCTTCTACTGTGGTGGCTAGCTCTATATATAGAGGCCCTGGTCCTCTTCCCAAATATTGAGCGGGAAGGGAGCCAACAACGGCCAGTTTGAAGGGGAACAACTAGTACAAGCTATCCTGACTAAAGTTGGTCTTCGACCGCCAAAGGCACTGGCGATGACGCCGTCTTGGGCTCCACCATGACCTTCGTCCTGCCGCTCTACTAGTCTTGGTATCATTGCACTGATATGGTAACCTTTGCTTGATGCCTTGGTACTCCGCGCCTGCGCTTTCCCCCTTTGCACCAAAGAGGAAACGAGGACACTGCGCAGGCTGGCGCCTGCCTGGTCTTGATCGTCATGGCTTGCATCACGAGCACCTCGCGAGGTACTCCTTGCCTTGATCTCTCCGCCTCCTCGCAAGCCTGCCTGGTGAGGCTGCCCCTGAGGAAGCCTTGCATCATCCACCCCGCGAGGCTTGGCCCTTCGCGAGGGTCTTGAGCTTGGGTTGATGTAGACGGGTCATACTGGGCCACTGCTTGAGCCACGCCGCAGGCCGCAGGTAGGCAAGTCTGGGGACCCCCGTTCCCAGAACGCCGATAGTAGCCCCCGGGCCCAAGACGCGCTCGGACTTGGCTTAGCAGCGAAGCCAAAGGGCCAGTGCGGAGCGCCGTGGGTCCCCAACAACATGTGGCCTTGGTCGCCGCATGGCGGTTGATTGGACGTGGGCGTCTCCACTTCCCCACGCTGCCTCGTCAACTGCCCGATTTGAGGAGTCCCTGCTGCATGCAAAAGGGGTCATGATTACCTGCGATCGTGGTGGCCGACGGTTTGCCTCCTCTGGACTATAAGTATGGAGAGGCGCGAGCCCCCGCAATCCATCTCTTTTCGCTCCGCCCGCTTCTTCTTCCTTGCTCCTCCTCCATCTTGTCGCCAATGGAACCGATCCGCCGGTTCGCAGCTGAGGAGAAAGGAAAGGCCCCCTAGGAGGGGCCCGACCTGCTCCCGCGGAAGAAGTGGCCGGTCCCCGGCCGCCGCAACGAGGTTGCAAGGCTGGAGACATCGAGGCCTTGGTACAAGCGGCCACCTCCTGGGTTTCCGCTACCTATGTACGCCGGGGCTAAGGGCCATGGAGAAGAAGACGCCGAGTGGCGCCGCCCGCGCCGCCGGTGACGCCGACAAGTCATGGCGGTGCGCGCCATTGCTCATGGAGTCCATGCCGTGGACTCCTCTCGCGAGCTCGTGCTCCACGCCGCCATGCCTCCAAGCTCCTAGATCCACTTTCCTCCCTTCTTCGCCTTCGAGGTGCCGCCGAGGGGGCCTCTCAAGCTTTGGTTGCAGCATGCCAACTGCGGTACCCCGGCGACCGGAGCGGAGGTTAAAGTCATCGCTCCGGGCAAGGTCTACATGACCCGAGGCTGGGGCGAGATTGCCCGGGTCTGCCGAACAGGGGGCGCCCTCGTGATTCATTTCGAATAGGATGGCGCCTCCTTGATGCTTTTCAAGGTCTTCGATGCAGAAGGCCGCCGGCTGAAGTGCTGCCCCGGAGGAGGCAGCCAGGACGTGGATGCAGCAAGGGCTACGCCTGCCACCCACTTCCCTAACGGCTCCTCCGGCAGCAGCGGCGATGCTTGGGAATCCAGCGACTCTCCCGAGCTCTTCGCCACTCCGGTGACGAGCGACAACAGCTACGTGCCCCCGAGCTCGCGTCGTGCTTGGAGCATGGCAGCCGCATCAGGCCACCGGTGCGGCTGATCTGGATGGGGTTGGCGCCAGCCCCTGGTGGCCCACTGTTGATGATGGCGTCGGCCATGAGGGCACGTGTAGTTAGGACTCCTTAGGGTTCGCGTCTTTTGTTCCCTTTGAGGAATCAAGGAAATACCCCATGGGGGCATGTAAAGTGTCTGCAATGCCTTTGTTGATATTATCCTTATTATGAAGTGGTGCGAATGCCTGTCCTGTTTCGGCTCGGTTCCCCCTTTCTAACCTCGCGATGACTTGGTGCTCTACGCCGACAGGTCCTAGTCCTCAGGCAGGCTTCAGCCGTCGCTGGTATGCCAGGTCGCTATGCCGTGGTCAAGGGTAGGAGGTGAGCGGCCCGAGATCCAGTAAGAGTCCCTGAGGCGCGATGCTCAGGAGGTCCCCTTTAGCGCTCAAGTAGCCGCCGAAAGGTGAGAAAGGAAGCAACGCCACCGTCACAGAGCTGCATCAAATGGGGGATTTGGTGTCGCATCGATTAGCTATTCTAGGAGTGAGATTTATCTTGAAAGCATGGAGCCGTTCCTTCATGAGGTGCCGGACTTGCGTGTCGGCAGCTGTGATGTAGCTGGGTTAGACCTTTGCGAGCTTCTCCTCCCTTCCCCTCACTCTCCTTCGTGCTCTATGTCCTCAGGTCCTGGCCCTCGAGTGAGCTCAGCTGCCGCTGGTATGCCAGGTCGCGATGCCATGGAAAAGGCCAGGGGGTGAGGGCTGGAGAGCCAGTAAGAGCTCCTGAGTCACGATGCTTAGGAGCCCCCCTTTTAACTCGCGAGCGGACCGTACGGGTGAGGGATAGAGAGAGGTCGCGACGCCCCCACATTATTTGTCAGGTAGTCCCTGTAAACCAACACGAGAGAAGCAAGGGTTGCCATTACGATTGCCGGCCGGCCATTGGTTGCTCCAAGAGTGTGGTGTGGGCACTGAGGGCCTGGTGAGGTGACGCTTGCGGGGCTACCACGGGCCAGAGCTCGACCACTCAGATTTGTCGACGTTGTAGGGACGGGCCCGTGCACAAGCGTCGTGCCAGTGCGAGCGGCACCAAAGGTAGGTGTCAATCGAGCAGGCGATTATCATAAGCGGGTTAAGCATGAAAGGCAAATCAGCTTAGACAGATGCAGGAAGGATACATGCCACTGGGTCAGGCCCGAGTGGCTTGGGGATGATGCAGCCCGAGGGGCGCCCCCAGTGAGGTGAACTAAAGACATAAGCAAAAGAGATACATGCCGTAGGGATAGACCCACGCGACCCGGGAATAATGCAGCCCTGAGGGTGCTCCCAGCTGAAATGAAACTCGAAAGATGTCACCTGATACCATTGTTGAGCGGGTGTTGAAGTAGCTGACGATGCACGGTGAAGGGGTCGATCCTCACGAGCCACCTGATCCCTGAGCCTCTGGAGGCTCTAGGGGTTCGGGCGGTTCCTCGACGACCATCTCCATCTCTGCCAGGACCGCGTGGTGCCTGGCCTCCTGAGCTGCCAGAATGCTCCGCAGAAGACGTTGGTGAGCAACAGCCGCATTTGGCAGGCCTAAAGGCATGCGAACATAGCTGTGTGGCGGACCCTCGCAGCGTCCCACGCGCGAAGGCTAGAAACAATCCTGAGACGCGACTCGACCGAGCCCTGGGTAGTCAATGCAGACGCACAGCCCGCCATCCTCGCCTGGATGGGGAGCTACGCTGGGTAGGCGGCGATCGCCACGTATGACTCTTGATTCTTGAAGCTCCTGAGTGACCTTGGTGATGAAATCATGAGGGTTTGTCCCTCCTTGCCCCATGTCTTCCTGAGGGAAACGTGTCGCGAAGCACGCCTCCAAGTGGTGCCCGAGCGCCTTGAGGGAGTCCTGGATTAGGGGGTATCCGGACAGCCGGACTATATACATCGTCCAGACTATTGAAGCGTGAAGATACAAGACTCAAGACTCCGTCCCATGTCCGGATGGGACTCTCCTTTGCGTGGAAGACAAGCTTGGCAATTCAGATATTGTATTTCCTTCCTTGTAACCGACTCCTTGTAAACCCTAGCCCTCTCCGGTGTCTATATAAACCGGAGAGGTTGGTCCTTAGAAGGCCGATCACAATTACAATCATAATCATCATAGGCTAGCTCTTAGGGTTTAGCCTCTATGATCTCGTGGTAGATCTACTCTTGTACTACTCATATCATCAATATTAATCAAGCAGGAAGTAGGGTTTTACCTCCATCGAGAGGGCCCAAACCTGGGTAAACATTGTGTCCCTTGCTTCCTGTTACCATCATCCTAAGACGCACAGATCGGGACCCCCTACCCGAGATCCGCCGATTTTGACACCGACGTTGGTGCTTTCATTGAGAGTTCTTCTGTGTCGTCGCTGCAAGGCTTGATGGCGCCTTCAATCGTTGACAACACAGTCCAGGGCGGGACTTTTCTCCCCTGACAGACCTTCGTGTTCGGCGGCTTCGCATTGTGGGCCAATTCGCTTGGCCGTCTGGAGCAGATCGACAGCTACGCCGCTGGCTACCAGATCAGGTTCGGAAACCAGAACTACACGACGGACATTCGCGGAGACTTGATCATCGACGGATTCGGGCCTATGCCTGGGGCACCGGACAGTCACGACGGGCATGGCTTAGACCTGCCGCCGGACAATGCTCGGGATATCACCCCTGCAGTAGCTCTGTACCTAAGTCCGGAGCAGGCTGCGTTGCCTAAGGACGGAGGGATGGACCCCACCCCGCAGGCCGCACACTCATCGGCGGTGGAGCCGAACACAGGCCTCACGTCTGAGGAAGCCTGTGACTCCGGACCCCCGAACTTGAATCCGGTTTGTAGGTTCCAATCCGCGCGCTCCTGAGCCCACCAAACCTGGTCGGGCTCCGGTAGTGGAGTTTACCGCTGCGGATATCTTCCAGCACTCGCCCTTTGGCGACATGCTGAACTCATTAAAGTCTCTCTCTTTGTCAGGAGGCTCTTGGCCAAACTATGTCCGGCTTGAGTGGGAAGCAGGCGACGAAGGAATTCGCTGCCCACCCACCACCCACTTCATTGCCACGGTTGATGATTTAACTGACATGCTGGACTTCGACTCCGAAGACATCGACGGTGTGGACGACGATGCAGGAGAAGAACATGAACCACCGCTCACTGGGCGGTGGACAACCACCTCTTCCTATGATATATATATGGTGGACACTCCAAAGGAAACCAATGGCGATGAGGCAACAGAGGATAATCCCTCAGGGAGAAAAGCAAAGCATGGGTGTCGCCGGCACCGCTCCAAGCCCCGCCACAGCAATACCGGCCCAGGAGACGAAAACAATCCGGAGGGTGCCGAAGAGGAATACAACCCTGATCAGCCCGCCTTCGAGCAAGCCGAGCAGGAAGATGAGCAGGTCAGCCCAGACGAACAGGCGACGGACGGATATCCGGAGGAGGACAACTACATGCCCCCCTCCGAAGATGAGATTAGCCTCGGCGACGACGAGTTCGGCGTGCCTGAGGATCCCGTAGAGTAGGAGCGCTTCAAGCGTCGGCTTATAGCCACTGCGAGGAGCCTGAAAAAGAAGCAGCAACAACTTCAAGCTGATCAAGACCTGCTCACAGATAGATGGACTGAAGTCCTGTCAGCCGAGGAATATGGACTCGAGCGCCATACGGCTGACCGGCCACCTCGTGGCCGGGATAAAACGACGTATCAGCCTGAATACCAGCCCATACCCCCACGCCAATACACTACGGCCCGGGGCAATAGGCAGGACCTACAAGATACACTGGAAAACAAAGAAGGACATCCAAGATCGATCTATGGATCACGGGGGCGCGCCCAAACACGCGATGACAACCGTCACACCGGATACACTATCAACAAGTCCGGCCGGGACGAACACAGCCACCCAGAGCAATTCGAACCGCGTAGCCACATAGCCCGGCACAGAGGCGCCGTGCACCCCCTCCGCTTCACCGACGAAGTGATGGATCATGAATTCCCAGAAGGGTTCAAACCCGTAAACATCGAATCATACGATGGCACAACAGACCCCGCAGTATGGATTGAAGATTTCCTTCTCCACATTCACATGGCCCGTGGAGATGATCTACACGCCATCAAGTATCTTCCCCTTAAGCTCAAAGAACCCGCCCGACACTGGCTAAACAGCCTGCCAGCAAATTCCATTGGCAGTTGGGAAAACCTGGAAGACGCATTCCTCGACAACTTCCAGGGCACATATGTGCGACCACCGGATGCCGATGACTTGAGCGACATTACTCAACAGCCTCGAGAGTCAGCCAGGAAATTCTGGACTCGGTTCCTAACTAAAAAGAACCAAATAGTCGACTGTCCGGATGCCGAAGCCCTGGCGGCCTTTAAGCATAATATTTGTGACGAGTGGCTCGCCCGACACCTCGGCCAGGAAAAACCCAAGTCCTTGGAAGCTCTCACAACACTAATGACCCGCTTTTGCACAGGCGAGGATAGCTGGTTGGCTCGCAGTAGCACTACGCCACACTCTGGCACTTCGGGTGTCCGCGAAACAACGGCAAGCCATGGCGCAACAAACATAAGCGATGGAACAACGGCGACAACACTGAAGACACGACAGTCAACGCCAGATTCAGCGGATCCAAGCCAGGTCAGTGGAAGAAGCCATTCAAAAGAAACAATCAGGGACCGTCCAGTCTGGACCGTATACTGGAACGCTTGTGCCAAATTCATGGCACCCCGGACAAGCCATCCAACCACACCAATAGAGACTGCTGGGTGTTCAAACAGGCCGGCAAAATAAACGCCGAACACAAGGACAAGGGGCTGCACAACGACGATGACGAGGAGCCCCGGCGTCCGAACATGGGGGGACAGAAGAAATTTCCTCCCCAGGTGAAAACGGTCAACATGATCTACGCCACCCACATTCCCAAGCGGGAACGGAAGCGAGCACTACGGGACGTCTATGCGATGGAGCCAGTCACCCCCAAATTCAACCCATGGTCAGCTTGTCCGATCACCTTTGATCGTAGGGATCACCCTACCAGCATCCATCACGGCGGCTCAGCCACATTGGTCCTAGACCCAATCATCGACGGATTCCACCTCACGCGAGTCCTTATGGATGGCGGCAGCAGCCTGAACCTGCTTTATCAGGACACAATGCGCAAATTGGGCATTGACCTTTCAAGGATCAAGCCCACCAAAACCACCTTTAAAGGTGTGATTCCTGGAGTAGAGGCCCGTTGCACGGGCTCTATAACATTGGAAGTGGTCTTCTGATCTCCGGATAATTTCCAAAGCGAACAGTTAATCTTTGATATCGTCCCCTTTCACAGTGGTTACCATGCACCGCTGGGACGAACCGCATTCGCTAGATTCAATGCGGTACCACATTACGCATACCTCAAGCTTAAGATGCCAGGACCGCGTGGGGTCATAACAGTCAACGGAAACATGGACCGCTCTCTCCGAACAGAAGAGCATACTGCAGCCCTTGTGGCGGAAGTACAATGCGGCCTCCTCCGACAAACCAATCCGGCGACAACAACTTCGAGCACCGTCAAGCGAGTCCGGAGCACCCCGCAATAGGATCATCAGGCACGCCAAGAGCGCGACTAGCAGTCCGGCCCCCGCTTAAGCCCCATCAAAGCAGCATTCGTGCCACGCGTACACAATTATGCACTCAAAATACCATGGGCGTAGGCGGAGGCGCAGCAGTGACTCAGTCAACAGTGCGGTATAATCGGCACATACCTTCATAAAACTCCCTTCTTATTTTTCAGGACATTGCTCTAGAAGCAACCTCTTCAGAAGAGCCGGATTGTCGGACTTACATAGGAGCGAAAACCAAGGAGGAAACAGGCTTTGCGCATAGAAGGAAATACCCAGGTGGAATCTGTTAACGATCGTTATACCTGTTTTACATACCTACATGCAACCTGCCCTTGGATAGGATATGCTAAATAGTCCTATTTACTTCTGCTTAAATGCTACCATTATAAACATACACTTAAACATATTATTCATCAATGGGAGACAACATATAGCGTCAGCTTATTATTCCTATTTGCGCATTTTCTTACAAATATTTATTTAATATTGCATCCGTACACCTTGGTACCATTAGTTTGCTAGGGGCTTCACATGGCGCCTCATAATACGGCAAAGCAAGTCCGAACACTTTCATCAGTGCGGCACCCCGAACTTATAGCACTATATGCATCAGCTCCGAATCACGTCTTGGGTCAATAGTTGGGTTTTCCCGGCTCCCTTGTTTTGGTACCTTACGTTCCGTTATATCGGCTAAGGTAGCGCATGGAGAACTACTGCGATTGTGTCCCGGTTCTTCCGGACAAGCACCTCATTAGAGAAAGCCGAAAACTGGCCGGCATGATGTGGCGAGAGCTGGTCGCTGTTCGAGAGGTATCAAAATCCTTAAAGATTTTTTCCACTTTAGGCGATGAATCGGCCTCGTCCGATTTAGGCGTATATAGTGCCCCAATTCGGCCCTCCAAATTCTAGGGGCTTTGCCGAAATTTAAAATTATCGACTTCTATGGCTAAGTGAAAGTTATAAAGCCGCATAGTCCGATTGCCTTGTTCGCTGCGCCGGATACCTCCTTAAGGGACCAAAAATTTGGATAAAGAGTATCCGGGTTTTCCAGGAACACCACGGTACTAGTTACGTGGGGGCGGAAGCCGACGACTGGCCTACTTTCAAAATTTTATAAACAGCCGCACAGAAGGTAATATTTTAAATCAAACAGTGCTACATAGCACAAGTAACTTCGTCTTTAAATTACAACAGCGACAGAGGTACATTTATTCAAAGATCTTGTCCTTGGTACATTCATCGGCCATGAGACGAGCACCCTTCATAACGCCATCGTAATACTTCTCGGGATAGCGATGCGCCTTGCCCTCCGGCGGCCCGTCCTTCACCAGCTTCTCCGCATCCAGCTTGCCCCAATGAACCTTCGCGCGGGCAAAGGCCCGATGGGCACCCTCAATGCAAACGGATCACTTGATAACTTCAAGCTGCGGACAGGCATTCACCATCCGCTTGATCAGGCCGAAGTAGCTAGTGGGCAGGGGCTCACCAGGCCACATCCAGACTATGAAATCTTTCATAGCCACCTCGGCCGCCCTGTGGAGTTCGACCAACTGCTTCATTTGGCACTCAGAGGCATTGGGTGTCCGGCCCCAGCATACTGGGACCAGAACAACTTCTCCGTGGAGCTCCCCTCCTCGGCATAGTAGAACTCCACGGCGTCTGAGACGCTGCATGGCAGATCTGCGAATGCCCCTGGAGAGCTCCGAATCCGGGTAAGTAAAAGAAACGCCTCCTCCACATGTTTGCTTTGCATAAAGAATGTCTTACCCGCCGCTATATTCTTGGCCACCTGGATTTCCTGCTGTGCCTTCTCGGCTTCGGCCTTGGCGTCTTTCATACTTTCAAGGGCCTTCGCAAGCTCGGCCTCCTACATCTTAAGATCTTGCTCCACAGACTCAAACTTCTTGCCAAGATCCTAGAGCTCTTGCTGTACCTCACCCACTCTAGCAACTTGCTTTTCGCGCTCCTTGCATTCCAAGGCCGCCTTGTCTTCGGCCTCGGATAGCGCTTTCTTTAGAGACGCCACTTCGGTGGTGGCCCCTATTACAAAGTCATGACGCTTCATCGTTAGAATAACCAATTTTATCTATCCTTAATTACATGAGAGCGGGGAATCACTCACCTTTGTTCTCTTCGAGCTGCCTCTTCGTGAGGTCGAGCTCTCCCTGCGCCTGCTCCAGGTCCCGCTTTAGTCCGGCGACCTCGGTTGTGCGGACAGCAGTGGCAAGCAGCACAGCCTGCTTGTTGACATACACAGTTACTATTAGACTCCTGCAGATTATAATTGACCCTCTGTTTGGCTTTTCTTTCCGAACACCAAACAGAGTATCAGGGGCTACTACCTATGGGGTGGTAATTTCACACATTTTTATTACTTACCTTGAAGCCCGTCAGGAGGCTTGTGCAGACTTCGGTTAGTCCGCTTTTAGCGGACAGAACCTTTTGAATCACCGCACTCATAAGAGTATGGTGCTTGTCATCCACGGAAGCGCCTCGAAGCGCTTCCAGCAGACTATCCGACGCCTCTTGTGCGATGGAAGTCATCGGCACGGACGGCTCGCCCTTCCTAGCAAGGGGCCGCCTGCCCGCATCCGGAGCCATCAAAGGCTCCGGCGCAGTATCCGGATGAGAGTCCGGCTTGCTACGGCTCTCATCGGCACGATCCACAGGGATCTTGAACCCCGCGTGTCCGACATCTGGAATTCCGCCTTGGGGCGTTTCCAGAGTCACCTCCCCACGCTTTGGGAGCCTTCGGGACAACACCTCTGTGTCATCCGCGGGCTAAGGAGTGGTGGCCGTCGGGAGCGAGTTGATCGCTGAATCGCTCAGGGACCCATCTAATGAAGATACCTTGGGATGAACCCTGGCCGGACTTCATATATGTTCGGCGTTATAAAAAGACTATGAAGTGAAATCACGATAGAGTGCGGATACTTACGATCGCGCTAGGGGCTTCCCCCTGGGCATCCACCACTCCTCGCTATGGTCTGCCGTGGCGGAGTAGTCCGGAAGGGACACCTTTCCCTTCTTGGACGTCCCAGCCTCCTCCTCCGGGGCGGCTTTCCTCTTCTTATCCTCCCCAGTGCGGGGAGGTAGAGTTTCTTCTTGCTTCCCCCCGCCTCCGCGGGAGGAATCTGCCTCGTCATCATCGGACGACGTGGGTATGACGGCCTTGCGCCGAGGGCCTTTCCCGGCCCCCTGGTATGCCTTCTCAGGCCCCCCATCCTCTCCGGATGGGGCGGCCCCTTCTTCTTCTTCTTCTCCCCTTCAGGGGAGGAGTTTTCCTCATTGTTTTCATACGACGCTTCCGGTACAACCTTACGCCGGAGACCCTTTCTGGTCCCCGGGGCCTTCTTTTCGGCCTTCTTCTACGGTGCCTTGTAGGGCGCCGGGACTAGCATCTCCATCAGGAGAGCATCAGCTGGGCCTTCTGGCAGCGGAGCTGGACAGTCAATCTGCTCCGCTATCTCCACATAATCCTGATCAAATATGCACAATTACTTAAGACTCCCCCATGAATATATTGGGAAGAACCGAATCCGGTGGTAGTCAGAAAACTCACCGGACTAGGGAGCCGCGCGGCATGAAGTCCGTGGTCCTCGGATGTGGGGGGAGGTACTTCGGAGGCCTTGAACAGCACCTTCCATGCGCCTTTGTGCGTCATGTCGTAGAGCTTTCGAAGCGTCTGGTACTCGGCCGGGACGAACTCCCACAGATTGAATGCCCGCCTTTGGCACGGAAGAATCCGGCGAACAAGCATGACCTCGATTATGTTGACAAGCTTGATGTTCTTCTCCTTCATGCTCTTAATGCAGTTTTGGAGTCCGGCCAGCTCTGTAGGTTCACCCAGGCCAGGCCCTTCCTTTCCCAGGAAATGAGCCGCATGGGGGTTCCGGATCGAAACTCGAGGGCCGCCGCCCAGTTGGCACCGCACGACTCGGTGATGTAGAACCACCCCGACTGCCACCCTTTCACGGTCTCCGCAGAGGAGCGGTCAAGCCAGGTGACGTTAGCCATCTTGCCCACCATGGCCCCTCCGCACTCCGCTTGCTGGCCGCTCATGATCTTCAGCTTCACGCAGAAGATTTGCAGCCATAGGCCGAAGTGAGGCCTGATGTGGAGGAAGGCCTCGCACACGACGATAAACGCCGAGATGTTGAGGACGAAATTTGGTGCTAGATCATGGAAATCTAGCCCATAGTAGAAAATGAGCCCGCGGACGAAGGGATGAAGTGGAAATCCCAGTCCACGGACGAAGTGGGCGATAAACACGACCCTCTCGTGGGGTTCCGGGGTTGGGATGGCCTGCCCTTTGTTCAGTAGCCAGTGCGCGATGTCTGCGGCCAAGTATCCGGCCGCCCGAAGATTCGTGATATGCTTCTCTTTCACTGTGGAAGCCACCCACTTGCCTCCTGCTCCGGACATGTTTAGCTGTGCGGAGAAGACTTGGGCTTGGGCATTGGAGCTCGAGGGGGCAAGAGTGGGTAAAGGAGGAAGAAGGCGTGGGTAAAAATGGGGAACTATTATCCCTTTATAGAGGCGACGAAAGTGGTGCGCCTCCCCACTTGCCCGTTGAGAATTGCTTACTTCCCAAGCGCCACGATTGATGGCATGGTGGGATTACCCATACCCATATTGATGAGAATCCCGTGATAAGGGGACACGATATCTGCTTTGACAAGACGTGTCAAGGAAACCGCCTCGCAATATGCGATGTGGCTGGTTGTGGGAAAACGGTTCGAATAATGATCCGACCGTAATGGCATGTCACGTCGTCTAAAAAGTAGTCAGCTAAAATATCATTCTCTCTACGATGGTATGTGAAGATCATTTAGCAGATCCAGACACGGTTTAAGTATTCGATAATTACTTTGGAGTATTCGGAGAAGGACCCCGCCTTGCAATGCCGAAGACAAGACTGCGCACCGGACTCATCGTCATTGAAGCCTGGTTCAGGGGCTACTGAGGGAGTCCTGGATTAGGGGGTATCCGGACAGCCGGACTATATACATCGTCCAAACTATTGAAGCGTGAAGATACAAGACTCAAGACTCCGTCCCATGTCCGGATGGGACTCTCCTTTGCGTGGAAGACAAGCTTGGCGATCCGGATATTGTATTTCCTTCCTTGTAACCGACTCCGTGTAAACCCTAGCCCTCTCCGGTGTCTATATAAACCGGAGAGGTTGGTCCTTAGAAGGCCGATCACAATTACAATCATAATCATCATAGGCTAGCTCTTAGGGTTTAGCCTCTACGATCTCGTGGTAGATCTACTCTTGTACTACTCATATCATCAATATTAATCAAGCAGGAAGTAGGGTTTTACCTCCATCGAGAGGGCCCGAACCTAGGTAAACATTGTGTCCCTTGCTTCCTGTTACCGTCAGCCTAAGACGCACAGATCGGGATTCCCTACCCGAGATCCGCTGGTTTTGACGCCGACACGCCTCCCACGTGATCTTGGCAAAGTTTGAGGCCTCCAGGAGAGAGCCCCCGAGCCTTGCCCGAGGAGGGCGCCCGACGTGCCTTCCTATGCGATGGAGGGAGGCGCCCCTTGCACGGGAGCAGATCCTGACGCGGCGGCTCCGGGGATGCCAACCTCCTGAGGCCTTGAGCTGGGTGATGTCTTCTTCTTCTTAGGAACCGCCTCGGGAGGGTTCTCACTCTTGCTGTCCGGGTCCTCGACTGATGCAGCTTGGAAGGCACGCTCGAGAGAGCACACCGCATCCTTCTCCTCGCAGGGGACTGTGATGATTCCGCCGCTTCCCGGCATCTTGAGGACATTGTAACCATGGTGATTCACCGCCATGAACTTGGCTAGGTCTGGATACCCGAGGATGGCATTGTATGGCAGGCAAATGTGGGCAATGTCGAAGTTGATGAGCTCGGTACGGTAGTTCTTACGCTGTCCGAAAGTGACAGGGAGGCGAACCAGCCCTATCGGAGTGGTGGAACCGTCAGTGACTCCTGAGAAAGGCTTGGTTGGCTGAAGTCGATCATATGGCACTTGGAGATTGTTGAATGTCTCGACAGACAGAACGTTGAGTCCTGCGCCGCCACCGATGAGGGTCCTGGTAACTTGCACATTGCTGATGACTGGGGAACAAAGCATTGGGAGGACGCCAGACATAGCCACGCACTTGAGCTGATCCGCTGAGCTGAACATGATGGTGCACGTGGACCACCTGAGAGGGCACATGGCCTCGAGCTTGGGGAGGACCGCGTTCACCTCGCGAGCAAACTGCTTGAAGATGCGCTCAGAGGCTGGGGCCTGGGCTCCGCCCAAGATGCAAGTGATAGCACGTGGCTCCTGGAAGCCACCAGCCCCTTCGTCCTGGTGGTGGTCGTCATTCCTCCTTGGCGGTGGTGGCAGAGGAGGAAGGCATGCGTTTCCCTATGGGCGGTCCTCGCGAGGCTGATCCCTCCAAGCCCCCTCGCGAGGCTGGTCCTGCCAGCGGTCCTCGCGAAGTCGGTCATGCCACTCCTAGCGAGGGCCTCGGTCGTCCCATCGTCCTCCACCTCTTCCTCCGCCTCGGTCGTAGCCCCGATTGTTGCGCTTGGGGCGTTGACCGATGCGTCCTTCTCGAACGGCTCTGAGCTCCTGGCATTCGTTGGTGTTGTGGGTGTAGAGGTTGTGGTAGGCGCAGAATCGGTTGCCCTTGGACGACTCCGGCTAGTCCCTACCACGCTTCGTGTCTGGTTCTGCTACGAGCACAACTGCTCCTTTGCGCTTCATGTCCTTGGCCTTGGCTTTCTTCTCTTCTGGGTCAGCAGCTGGAAGCTCGAGAAGGGAGAGGCACCCCTCCTCAGCCCTTGCGCACTTGGTCGCCAGGTTGAACAGCTCCAGAGATGTGCACAGATCCTCATGGATAGCCAACTCCTCCTTCGTCTTGGCGTTGCGGACGCCGTCAGAGAACGCTGAGATGCTGGCCTCCTCGGTCACCTTGGGAATCTTGAGGCGAGCGTTGTTGAAGCGTTGGATGTACTTCTGAAAGGTCTCTCCAGGTTGCTGCTTGATGCGGCACAGGTCACCCACTACTGGAGGACGGTCGCGAGTGCCCTGGAAGTTGGCGATGAAGCGGGTGCCCATCTCGTCCCAAGAGGAGATTGAGCCGGGAGGCAGGTTCAGGAGCCAGGTGCGGGCACCGTCCTTGAGTGCCATGGGAAACTAGTTTGCCATGACCTTTTCGTCTCCGTTGGCCGCCTCGATGCCCAGCTCGTAGAGCTGCAAGAACACCGCGGGGTCGGCGGTGCCGTCGTAGCGAGGAGGCAGATCTGGCTTGAACTTGCTCGGCCAGGCGATACTGCATAGCTCGGTGGTGAAGGCGCGACAGCCTGCAGTGGCCACTAGAGCCCTTTGCAGACGCGGGGCTTGATCTTGGTGATTCCCGTGCGCCGCCGCCAGGGGCAGCGCGGGGTCTTGACGTGCTGGCGCAGGGATGCGGTCTTGACGTGCTGGAGCAGGGAGCACGCGAGCGCGTTCTTGAGGCCGAGGGATCTCTTGGCAGCTCCTTTCTTGTCGCGCGGGCGCTGGGCGTGGTGTGTCTCGTCCAGGGGCCGCGCGCCTTGGATTCAGGGCACCTTCTTGGGGAGGAGGTGGCGGAGGCACCTCCTGAGCTGCATCACCCACGCACGATAGAGGGCGAGGCTGCAAGAGGGACAGCGCAGGAGAGCCCCCTACGGCGCTGACGAGCTCGGTGATGCGAGCGAGCCACTCCTCGTAGAGGACATCGACGGGGCGATAGTGCAGGAGCTCACATGCCAGGAGCAACATGGCATGCGCGTCCATGGGAGCGCGAAGAGCGTGAGACGATGAACCGGCTAGAGTTAGCGACGGAGTGGCGGTGCGGCCTTCCCGCCGCACCGAGGGATGCAGCGACGAGGCTTGCTACTCATTCCTCGTCGGGCCGGTGGTGGCGTTGGTGGCAAGCGACGGGGAACGACGAGGAGACCCACCGACGGGAGCCGTTTGGGCGACGCGGGCGGCGAGAGCAGCCCGACGCTCGGCGCGAGCTCGACGAGCGTCCGCCATGGATGCTATGAACAATGGAACGCGGAACAACGGTAGAAAGATTCTAGCCCACCCCTACCTGGCACGCCAAATGTCAGATATCGGGTTCTGGCAAAACCCTTAAGGTTCGAACTGTGGGGTGCGCACAAAGATCTTCCCCCTACCGATCCACGTCCCAGCGCCTCGCCGTGAATCTAAGCTACACGATGAATAACACGAGGGACACAAGATTTATACTAGTTCGGGCCACCATTGTGGTGTAATACCCTACTCTAGTGTGTGGTGTGGTGGATTGCCTCTAGGGCTGATGATGAACAGTACAGAGGAAGAACAGCCTCGCGAGGGGTGTTCTTGAGCTGGTGCAGTGTTCTACTTGGGATGGATCTGATTGTCTCTAGATGAGATGCCTTCTACTGTGGTGGCTAGCTCTATATATAGAGGCCCTGGTCCTCTTCCCAAATATTGAGCGGGAAGGGAGCCACAACGACCAATTTGAAGGGGAACAACTAGTACAAGCTATCCTGACTAAAGTTGGTCTTCGACCGCCAAAGGCACTGGCGATGACGCCGTCTTGGGCTCCACCGTGACCTCCGTCCTGCCGCTCTGCTGGTCTTGGTCTCGTTGCACTGATATGGTAACCTTTGCTTCATGCCTCGGTACTCCGCGCCTGTGCTTGCCCCCTTTGCACCAAAGAGGAAACAAGGAGACTGCGCAGGCTGGCGCCTGCCTGGTCTTGATCGTCATGGCTTGCGTCACAAGCACATCGCGAGGTACTCCTTGCCTTGATCTCTCCGCCTCCTCGCGAGCCTGCCTGGTGAGGCCGCCCCTGAGGAAGCCTTGCATCGTCTGCCCCACGAGGCTTGGCCCCTCGCGAGGGTCTTGAGTTTGGGTTGATGTAGACGGGCCGTACTGGGCCACTGCTTGAGCCACGCCACACGCAGGCAAGTCTGGGGACGCCCGTTCCCAGAACGCCGACAGCGTTGGCCTCACGATTAAGTCCTCACACTAGGACATATGCCGTGACAATTCCACGACAGATGTTTTATATTGATTTACTAGCAACTTCATATCACTTTTGGGACTAACCTACTAACATAGTGCCTAGTGCCAGTTGCTGTTTTTCGCTTGTTTTTTAACTTCATAGAAAAGCAATACCAAGCAAAGTCCAAATACCACGAAACTTTTTGGAGATTTTTTTTGCCCAGAAGACACCCGGGGAGCCAAAGGAGCACACAGGAGGAGGCCTGTGGGGCCCACTAGGCACCAGGGTGCGGCATGGGGCCCAGTCGCGCCCTAGTGGGTAGTGCAGCCCACGGGAACCTTCTCAACCGACTTCCACCTCTATAAATACTCTAAAAACCCAAAAACCCTAGGGGAGTCAAGGAAATACTGTATCCGCTGCCGCAAGTTCCAGAACCACGAGATCTAATCTAGAGGCCTTTTCCGGCACTCTGCCGAAGGGGGCAACAATCAAGGAGGGGTTATTCATCATCCTTGTCGCCCCTCCGATGATGCGTGAGTAGTTTACCATAGACCTACGGGTTCGTAGCTAGTAGCTAGATGGTTTCTTCTCTCTTTTTGACCTTCAATACAAGGTTCACGTCCATGTTCTTGGAGATCTATTTGATGTAACTCTTTTTGGGGTGTGTTTGTTGGGATCCGATGAATTGTGGGTTTATGATCAGTTCAATCCATGAATATTATTTGAGTCTTTGCTGAACTCTTATATGCATGATTGTTATAGGCTTGTATTTCTTCTCCGAAATTTTGGTTTGGTTTGGCCAACTAGATTGATTTTTCTTGCCATGGGAAGAGGGGCTTTGTGATGGGTCCGATCTTGTGGTGCTCAATCTCAGTGACAGAGAGACATGACACGCATGTATCGTTGCTATTAAGGGTAATAAGATGGGGTTTATTATTATGTGAGTTTATGTTGTCTACATCATGTCATCGTTCTTATTGCATTACTCCGTTTTCCATGAACTTAATACACTAGATGCATGATGGATAATGGTCGATGTGTGGAGTAATAGTAGTAGATCCAAGCAGGAGTCGGTCTACTAATCTTGGACGTGATGCCTATATACATGATCATTACCTTGGATACCGTCATGATTATTTGCTTTTCTGTCAATTGCCCAACAGTAATTTGTTTACCCACCATATGCTATTTTCTTGAGAGAGCCTCTAGTGAAAACTATGGCCCTCGGGTCTATTTCCAATCATATTGAATCAAAAATGCCTTGCTGCACCTTTTCTTTATTTAGTTTATTTTCTGTTTTAGTTAGATATATCTATCAAATCTCATACAATTTAATCTATCTCAATACTGTCGAGGGATTGACAACCCCTCTTACGCATTGGGTTGTAGGTTTTTGTTATTTGTGTGCAGGTGTGATAACCCACAAGTATAGGGGATTGCAACAGTTTTCGAG
Source organism: Triticum dicoccoides (assembly GCF_002162155.2). Taxonomy (NCBI): domain Eukaryota; kingdom Viridiplantae; phylum Streptophyta; class Magnoliopsida; order Poales; family Poaceae; genus Triticum; species Triticum dicoccoides. The sequence continues at coordinate 275,379,193 of NC_041389.1, forward strand.
GGTAGAGTATTCAACCCAAATTTATTGATTCGACACAAGGGGAGCCAAAGAATATTCTCAAGTATTAGCAGTTGAGTTGTCAATTCAACCACACCTGGATAACTTAATATCTGCAGCAAAGTAGTATGGAAGTAACTGTAATAGTGGCAAAAGTAACAGTAGCAGTTTTGTAGTAATTGTACCAGTGGCAACGCTAAAGTAAATAAGCAAAGAGCAATATGTGAAAAGCTCGTAGGCATTGGATCAGTGATAGATAATTATGTCGGATGCGATTCCTCATGTAATAGTTATAACATAGGGTGACAAAGAACTAGCTCCAGTTCATCAATTTAATGTAGGTATGTATTCCGAATATAGTCATACGTGCTTATGGGAAAGAACTTGCATGACATGTTTTGTCCTACCCTCCCGTGGCAGCGGGGTCCTACTGGAAACTAAGGGATATTAAGGCCTCCTTTTAGTAGAGTACCGGACCAAAGCATTAACACTTAGTGAATACATGAACTCCTCAAACTACGGTCATCACCGGTAAGTATCCCGATTATTGTCACTTCGGGGTTAATGGATCATAACACATAATAGGTGACTATAGACTTGCAAGATAGGATCAAGAACTCACATATATTCATGAAAACATAATAGGTTCAGATCTGAAATCATGGCACTCGGGCCCTAGTGACAAGCATTAAGCATAGCAAAGTTATAGCAACATCAATCTCAGAACATAGTGGATACTAGGGATCAAACCCTAACAAAACTAACTTGATTACATGGTAAATCTCATCCAACCCATCACCATCCAGCAAGCATACGATGGAATTACTCACGCACGGCGGTGAGCATCATGAAATTGGTGATGGAGGATGGTTGATGATGATGACAGCGACGAATCCCCCTCTCCGGAGCCCCGAACGGACTCCAGATCAGCCCTCCTGAGAGAGTTTAGGGCTTCGCGGCGGCTCCGTATCGTAAAACGCAATGAATCTTTTTCTCTGATTATTTTCTCCGCGAACGTGAATATATAGAGTTGGAGTTGAGGTCCGTGGAGCTCCAGGGGGCCCACGAAGCAGTATTTTTTCGCCAGTATTTTTTATTAATTCCAAAAAGTTGCTTCATGGATTTTCAGGTCATTCCGAGAACTCTTATTTCTGCACAAAAATAACACCATGGCAGTTCTGCTGAAAACAACGTTAGTCCGAGTTAGTTGCATTCAAATCATGCAAGTTAGAGTCCAAAACAAGGGCAAAAGTGTTTGGGAAAGTAGATACGATGGAGACGTATCAAGGTGTTGTTTACATAGTGTTGCTTGGTTCTCCTACAGGATTGATAACCTTGGTTTCATAACTGAGGGAAATACTTACCTTTGTTGTGCTGCATCTTCCTCTACTCTTTGGGGAAATACCAACAGAAATACAAGCAATCAGGGAGAAGTTCTGGCGTTGTTGCCGGGGAGACACCATCAACATCTATCAAGTACCCAATCACAAATCTCATCTCCTTGCAATTACTTTATTTTTCATTTGCCTCTCATTTTCATCTACTCCACTTCTTAAAAAGGTTTTACAAAAATCACAAAAATATTTTCCGTTTGCCTTTTTGTTAGTTTGCTATCTTTGCTTGTGTGCCATGAGCCTTCTATTTGCTTGCATCTTCGCTTGCTAAAAATCTATTGATATGGATCCTCATGTGCTTGCTAATCTTTTCAAAAGATCCAATTATGATGAACCAATTTCTAGTGAGTTTAGTGCACTTTATTATCTCTATGAAGTTTTGCTTGAAAACCATGAATCAGAAAACTGTGATGAAGTGTTGAAAGAAGAAATTTATAAAGTGATTCATGATAGCTCCTTCAATGAAAAGCATGATTCCAATGATGTTATTATAAATTCTATTAATGTCAAATGTGTTAATGATATTCAAGAGCCCAAGCTTTTTTTGCTAATATTTTTATGTCTACTACTTATTGCAATGATCATGATTGGGGTGATAATGATTCTTATGATCTTGAAAATTTATTTAAGCCTCATGATGAATATGTTTGCAATAATATTGAAAGTGGGTTTGGAAGAGTGTCAACTCTAGGTAAAAATAATGCCACAATTTGGAGATTGTTCAATCTTATCAAATTATTGACAAAAGTGGGTATGAAGAGGTCATGACTTTAGAAGATGTTAATCCCACTATCTTCGAAGGTTATAAAAATTTTATGCATGAGGATCATGAAGAGAATTTTATATGATAGCTATATTATTGAATTTGATAATGATCCTACATGTAATTATTATGATTGAGGAAAATTTGGTTGTAGAAATTATCATGTTACTGAATTACCTCTCGTTATGTTGAGATTGTCAATGTTTTATTTTACTTATTTGCATATGCTAGATATTTCTTGTCTTGATAATTTGTTCTCCTATAAAATTCCTATGCATAGGAAGTATGTTAGACTTAAATGTGTTTTTCACATGCTACATGATGCTCTCTTTGTGCTTCAATTATTATGTTTCTTGTGAGCATCAATAAAATGTCAAGCCTATCTTTTGGCTATCAAGAAAGAGCTTGTTGGGAGACAACCGAATAGTTATCCTTTATTTTTTTCCTTTCAATTATTTAATAAATACGCAATTAGGCTACTATGATGATTGTGATTTTCATGTTTTAATTAGTGTTTGTGCCAAGTAAAGCCTTTAGGATTATGTTGGATGAAGTTGATTGATCCTGTTGAAAAACAGAAATTTTTGCGTCCAGTACTAGAATTTTGTAAATTCACATAAATGTGTTTTTGATCTGTTATTTTTACACGGGATTGATATACAAATTTTCCACGTGGTCCTAATATGTCAGAATTTTTAGAGTTACATAAATATGAGCAAAATTCGAGTCTTCACAGACTGTCCTGTTTTTGACAGATTCTATTTTTGTTGTATTGTGTGCTTATTTTTATGAATCTACGGATTGTATAGGGGGTATAAGCCATGGTAAAGTTAGAATACAGTAGGCATAATGCAATAGCAAAATATGAATGGGTTTGCAACAACACTTAAAGTAAGGATTGGTTTTCTTATACTAACGGATCTCACGAAGGTTTTTGTTAAGTTTTGTGCGATTGTAGTTTTCAAGTTTTGGGTGAGATCAGGATGGATGATGGAATAATGAGTGAAAAGAGCATAAGCTTGGGGATTCCCATGGCACCCCAAGGTAATATTCAAGGAGTACCAAGCAACTAAGCTTGGGGATGCCCCGGAAGGCATCCCCTCTTTCTTCTAACGACCATCAATAATTTTACTTGGAGCTATATTTTTATTCGTCACATATCATGAGTTTTTCTTAGAGCATCTTGTATTATACGAGTCTTCGCTTGTTTTTATTTTTAGTTAGCCACAATCACCCTAGCTGGACACACCTATTTGAGAGAGCCATAATGAAGCTATGGTTTGTTAGAATTGCTCTATGTGCTTCACTTCAATTTTTTGAGCTATGGAATTGATGTAGTACTTCATTTATACCTTTTTGAGCACGATGGTGGTTTAAATTTTAAAGAAATATCCTCTCATGCTTCGCTAATATTATTTTGAGAGATGAAAATATTTATGCTCTTGTTCTTGACTTAAATTTGTTTGAGATCTTGTTAGTAGCAATGGTAATATATAAAATTAGTCCCAAAGTGATAGATATTCAAGAAGGATATAATAAAGACTTTCATAAAGATCATTGGATATTAAAACTTGGTTCCTTGTAATAGTTTTGAGATATGGAGATAGTAATATGGGAGTTGTGTTGGTGAGTAATTATGATTAGTAAGAATATTGGTGTTAAGGTTTGTGATTCCCTATGCAAGCACGAAAGTCAGTAGTTAGGAAATGAAATATATCCTACTTGTGGTGCATTATTCGGTGTAAGTTCAATGCTTGTTTATGCTTGTTTTTGTTTTTTGGTTGGTCACTTCTCAATCTGTTTGCTAGCCTTTCCTTGTACTAAGAGGGAATACTACTTGTGCATCCAAAATCCTAAACAAAGTTGTGCCAAATGAGTCTATGTGGTATTTCATGCCACTCCGAGTAAATTTGTATGTGCCAACTCTAATTTTCAAAATGAATTTCCTTTTTATGTCCCTATATCGCTCATTTTCCATGCTAGATAGGTTATTCTCAAGATGAGTGTTTATTAAATTTTCATTGCACGAGAGTGTGGCAAGTAATAGGGATGCCCAGTCCCGAAATGCAAAAAAAAATACTATGATAATAAATTCCTTGGAAAGTGTTGGTATGGAAGGCACCCGTGGATATGGCTAGCCATGGATTGTGAAAGAATGGTGGAAAAGTAAATAAACTAAATTTTATGTTTGGGAACCGCCGATGATTCATCTAGCATGGAAGATATTGGGAATTCTCGGTCGTTTCCATTGAAGGGAAAAGCATGCCTCTCAAAATAATTTTATCACTCAATTTAAGCTATGAGCTCTGGCACCTCTACAAATCTATTCCCTCTATGAAGGGCCTATCTATTTACCTTTATGCAATTTTCATTTTCATTGAGTCTCCATCTTCTCTTACAAATCACCAACCAGGGAACACTATTGTCATACTTGTGCATTTGGATATAGCTAATATGAGTGTGTTTCATGAATGGATCAATGAATGAGCATAATGGGCTAGGGATAGCTTTCTTTAGCGGTGATATTTTGAAAGACATGGTTGCTTGTTGATATGCTTGAGTATTGATGTCCTCATGTCAATTATAGACTATTGCTTTCAATCATCTAAAGTCCAAATGTCCATGCTAGAAAAGAATAGAATATGTGATGAACATGTTAGGCAGCATTCCATATGTTTTTATCATTTACCTACTCGAGGACGAGCAAGTATTGAGCTTGGGGATGCTGATACGTCTCCAACATATATATAATTTTTGATTGGTCCATGCTGTTATAGTATTAATCTTGGATCTTTTATATTCATTTATAGGAACTTCATATCATTTTTTGGGACCAAACTATTGACATAGTGCCCAGTGCCAGTTCTTGTCTTTTGCTTGTTTTTTTACTTCGCAGAAAATCAATACCAACCGAAGTCCAAATGCCATGAAACTTTTTGGAGATTTTTCTACCCAGAAGACAACTAGGGAGCCAAAGGAGCACACGGGAGGAGTCCCATGGGGCCCACTAGGCACCAGGGCGTGCTAGGGGCCCAAGCGCGCCCTGGTGGGTAGTGGAGCCCATGGAGACCTTCTCCACCGACTTCCACCTCTATAAATACTCTAAAATCCAAGAAACCCTAGGGGAGTCGAGGAAATACAGTTTCCGCCAGCGTAAGTTCCAGAACCACGAGATCCAATCTAGAGGCCTTTTCTGGCACTCTGCCAGAGGGGGAAACAATCATGGAGGGGTTAATCATCATCCTGGTTGCCCCTCCGATGATGCGTGAGTAGTTTACCACAGACCTACGGGTCCGTAGCTAGTGGCTAGATGGCTTCTTTCGTAATTTTGATCCTCAATACAATGTTCTCCTTGATGTTCTTGGAGATCTATTTGATGTAACTCTTTTTGCGGTGTGTTTGTTGGGATCCATTGAATTGTGGGTTTACAATCAGTTCTATCCATGAATATTATTTTAGTCTTTGTTGAACTCTTATATACATGATTGTTATAGCCTCGTATTTCTTCTCCAAAATTTTGGTTTGGTTTGGCCAACCAAATTGATTTTTCTTGCCATGGGAAGAGGTTCTTTGCGATGGGTTCGATCTTGCGGTGCTCAATCTCAGTGACAGAAAGAGACATGACATGCAAGTATCGTTGCTATTAAGGGTAACAAGATGGGGTTTATTCATATGTGAGTTTATCTTGTCTACATCATGTTATCATTCTTATTGCATTACTCCGTTTTCCCATGAATTTAATACGCTAGATGCATTGTTGGATAGCGGTCGATGTGTGGAGTAATAGTAGTAGATGTAGGCAGGAGTCGGGCTACTAATCTTGGACGTGATGCCTATATACATGATCATTTCCTTTGATATCGTCATGATTATTTCGATTTTCTATCAATTGCCCAACAGTAATTTGTTAACACACCATATGCTATTTTCTTGAGAGAAGCCTCTAGTGAAAACTACGGCCACTGGGTCTATTTTCTATCATATTAAATCTAAGAAATACCTTGCTGCACTTATTATTTCTTTATTTTATTTCATGTTTTAGTTAGATCTATTTATCAAATCTCATACAATTTAATAAATACTGTTGAGGGATTGACAACCCCTCTTACGCGTTGGGTTGCAAGTTTTTGTTATTTGTGTGGAGGTGTTGTTTACATAGTGTTGCTTGCTTCTCCTACTGGATTCATAACCCTTGTTTCCTAACTGAGGGGAATACTTATCTTTGCAGTGTTGCATCATCCCCTCCTCTTTGGGGAAATACTAACGCAGATACAAGCAATCAATTTTTAGTGGAACTGCACAAAAAAGATATTGGGGTTAGTGGGCCAAATTTTCACAACCACACGGAAGGAATTGCACTCATCGATTGCATAGAATTTCCTACATTCCATCATAGGAGATCCCAAGGTGGAAATCAACTAACTGCCTATAAAATTATGCATAATCTTCCGCACGCAGGCCAGTATCCCCTTCGTTGAGATGATCATGTTTTGTCATGCCGAGCTATTGATATGTGCTATTGTTTTGCAACACCGTTTAAGCACAACTATTTCTTTCTTATCTTTTCACATTCAATACAATGAACATGATTTCAATGGAACTGCAAAAAACGGCTTGATGTTGAGTGATCTCTATTGCCTCCTCTGTTTGCTGCAATGTGTGAGCGTAAATTGCAAGATGAGCCATCAAGCTAGCTGTGGAGTTGCCAGCATGCTCAAAGTGCACGCAACATTGAGAAGAAATAAGCATGCCCAGGAAATTAATCCATGCCCAGGAAATTAATGCGTGCGTAGGGAGGCCCTTTGCTTAGAGAAGCATCGATCGTTTTTTCTTTATTTCTACACCTTCTCACTGCTTTGTCTTGGTTATAGTCTTGTGAATCATTTAGATGCGTAAACATGCTGAACTTAAGTGCTTGTGAATGTTAGCTAGTATGCATACCGTATCTTGTGAAGCTTAGTTTAGTGTGAATGTTGACTAGCGTGTCAACCGTCACAATCTAGATTATGGGCCTGTTATTTGACCCCTCATTTTGCCGCGCTACGACCAGTGTGAGTGTCTGCATGCAGTACCGCATCCTCTAATTTGGTGGATGCCAAGCGGGCCCGAGAAGGAGCTTTAACTTTTTTAAAAGGTGGTGTTACCGATAAGGAGCCATAAGCTAGAGGGAGTCTTTTTTTCGAATGGGCAATAAGCTGGAGACTTGGAGAGTGTCTCTAATCGGCTGTCTCTAGTGTTAAGCCATCCAGTACGAAACACGGGCAACCGACTAGGCCGACACAAAATCCAATCCATCATAAAGCCCATTTGTTTTTCTTTTTTGTGAGGAAAAACCATATTTCTTGAAGAGGGGTGATCCTAGAAAAACCCTCCTTCCTCCTTGCCTCCACTTACTGCAGCTCGCTGGACTCTCCCGCTTCTGTTGCCCCCCAATTCTCCCCGCTCCCCATCTTCCCCACTCGTATAGAAAACCCCCGCTCACCTTCTTCCTCACTCGTACAGAAACACATGCTTCTCTTGTTCCTCTCACCTATGGAAAGCCCCAGCCCTCCTTCTTCCCCACTCGTAATGCCACTAGGCTCATCTCTCTCTACTCTTCTCAAACCCATGAGCTCGGCACGATGCCTGCAAATAAAATGGAGTCGGCTGGCCCCAGTGCCAAGAAGATGAGGCTCCCGCCAGCGGCGACACTGGTTGTATATCCCGCACCCTGCAGCGCAGGGAGAAGTGGCGAGCCCCCCCGGATCTGAGGAACCCATAGAATCTCGGGTGGACCGCATCAGTGGTCTCCCGGATGCCATCCTTGGGAGATCATCTCGCTTCTCCCCACCAAGGATTCCTTCCACACCCAAGTCCTCTCAACTTGGTGGCGCCCTCTATGGCGCGCCATGCCCCTTAGTCTCGACTGTCGTCAGCTATCTATCATTCATGATTTTGAACTCCTCAGAGCCATTTTGTCCTCCCACCAGGGCTCCGTTCAATGCCTCTGCATCCCAAGATGCTACCTGCTGTCCATACCATGCACGATGGACGACTGGCTGACATCCCATGAATTTGAAAAACTCCAACAGCTTGAGTTCTACCATTACTACGAAAATTACATACCACGAACCGAACACCAAGTATTTGTGCCCACACCACCGTTGTCCATCTCGTGGTTTTCCTCATGTGTTGAGGATATAACTACTGAGTGTAAACCGCCCAGGAGGGGCCGATTCACGCTCAACTATACTGAAGCCCATGAAGACAAGAAGATGGTGTTTTACTGATAAAGCTTAGAGGCCCAGAGCCCAAAGGCGGATTAGGGCCCATAGTGGTAAACCGCCATAATTGTATAACTTGTATTGTAAGTTAGGGAAAGGGAGAGACCGAGCCGAACACTTGTATGAGTCGGCCTCGGGACTCTGTAAACCGGCCGGGCGTCAACCTGTGTATATAAAGGGACGACCTAGCGGCGGTTCAGAAACAACACATAACAACTCGAGACCCAGGCAAAGCGTATTTGCTCCCTAGTCATCAAAACCCCAATAATCCCATCACAACTATACATAGGCTTTTACCTTCGTAAGGGGCCGAACTAGTATAAAACTCTCGTGTCCCTTGTCCGTTTAACCCCTTCAGGCTAATCTCGTTGCGATGGCTCCACGACTAAGTCCTTCTGCTAGGACATCTGACGTGATATTTCCATGACAGTTGGCACCCACCGTGGGGCTATCGCACGATGGTTTCGAGTTCTTAAAGGGCAGCTTTGAAGGACTCAAGGGGTACGTGGTTGGCCAGATGACCAAGAGTCGTCGCGGCAAGCTCTACATCAACGATGCAGGATGGTGCCCCGAGGCCGTCTCAATCGAGTACGGGTACCGGGTCCCCTTTGGTGGAATTCACGTTTTCATTGGCAAGATCGGCGAACCGGGCCCTGAGCCGGACATCTCCACCGACCTCGTCGAGACGGCTCAGCATGCAAGTCCTGCCCGGGTTCAGCCTGCCATGAAGCATGCGTTCGTGGGATTCATCCATGGTGCGGAATATGAACCGGTGTCCCACAGTGAGACAGCCATCTACTCAGATGGTGAATCGTTCACTAGCGAAACCAAGTCGCTATACCAACTGCAAGATGGCCGGTTTTGAGGGATACTCTGATGGCGACAGTATTCCGGGTCCCCTTGAACCGCCAAACCGGGTTGCGATCTTCATGGCCGGTACACAACCCACAGTGTAATCTTCGTCTACAGCAGCAATGGTCTCCGGATCGGCAGCCGCGGCAGGAGGCCCGGCGCGCCGGCCGACTCAAGTTCTTGCTGGTTTACTAGACGATTTGACGGCATTGTTGACCATAGTGGTGACTCTAGAGACTCAAGTTCAGCATAATGCAGATGTCACAAAGCTAAGGGATCAGATAACTCAGGCCAAAGCAGACTTGGCAGCTGAGGAGGCTAGGATGGATGAAGAGCGGGCCGCTTTGGATGCCCAATCACAACTGATCCAGGCGCAAAATTACCGGCTTATGTTGGATCAGAACGTGTCAAACGAAGTTATGACAAGGAAGTAGCGGTCTCGATTGCCGCAAATTTACGAGGGTCTGAATCTCTTCGGTACAACAGGAGCTGGGCCTAGCAATCCGGCAGGAGTAAACCGGACCGAGGCACCTGGGGCGGAGCCGGATCAGCCACAGACGATGGACCCGCCTCGACGGACGGACAACCCATCGCAATATGTAGCAACACCACCGGGTCACTTTTCCAGTCCTTTGGATAACATGATTGCGGCAGCATCGTGTTTGGCAGCTATTCCGATGGAGGGCGAATCATTCGCGGCGGTTGAGACACGACGAGCCAGGGATCTTCTTCAAACCGCTGTTGTACATCAACATGCTTATTCCTCCAGCCGAGACAGAATACATTCAACCCCTTGTCCGAGCAAGAGTTATAGCAGGCACATAGACGAACCGGCCGTGTCAAGCAGTGTGCGGCGTCGTCATGCCCCTTGAGGGCCTAATCCGGCGAACGGCAGTTTGAATGCTCAGGATGTGGTGGATAATGGCAGAGCGCGAAGGGAGGCCGCATTAGCAGCACAACACGCGGGTCGTCATCAACCCGCCCCGGCTCAGCCAGCGGCGTCAGTAGAGCGAGGGACATGGCTTGCCTTCAGCTCTTGGGGAGTGCCGTGTCTCATCCAGGCTCTCCGTAATGTGCGGTTGCCCAAGGATTTCAAAGGGCCACGCAAGGTGCCCTCTTAGAGGGGGTTTCCGAGGAATCCAAATAACCTCTAGTTTTTTTCAGCTTTGGCAAGCATCTGGAATAACTAGTGAATTACAACTCTATTGTACTGCAATTGGTGCATTGATTTTTGCAGCGTTAATGCTTTTTGCTGGTTGGTTCCATTATCACAAAGCCGCTCCCAAATTGGCCTGGTTCCAAGATGTAGAATCCATGTTGAATCACCACTTAGCGGGATTATTAGGACTTGGGTCTCTTTCTTGGGCAGGCTCTTTATACCGCTGACCAACCCCCCGAGGCGTGGGTTGAGAGTTATGAGATGGCAATGGAGATGCTAGATGTGGATGAAGGGGCATGTCAAAATACTTCACCATGATGCTAGAAGGTACGGCTCGCACCTGGCTAAAGAGCGTGCCTGCTAACTCGATCAATTCATGGGATGAGTTGAAGGCCAAGTTTATAGCAAACTTCAAAGATACATGCAAGCAACCTATGTCCATTGTAGATCTGGCGGCTTGTGTCCAAGGAGAGAATGAATCAACAACCCATTGGGTGCGCCGGGTTTCAGAAATTTTGCACTCATCAAGCCACATCAATCCGGATACAACGATTGTGACGTTGGAGGGTAATTGCCGGTTTAAGTCACTAAAAATGAAGTTGGGACGGCTCAAGCGCCACTGCAATGATATGGGAACGCTTACGGCGGCTCTAGTAAAGTATGCTGATTCTAATAATACCAAAGACCCTGACTCTAACGAAGAGAAACAGGAGAAGGGAAAGAAGAATGTGGGTTCAAAGGGACAGCATAACCAGGCGGGCCACGGAAATAATGGTAAGCGTAAAGCGGACAATTCCGATTTTGTGGCTAACACCAGTATGCAGGGTAATATGCAACGCCGTAAGGGTAAACCGCCCCAGTGCGGTGGAGGAATGAATCTGGAACGCCTGTTAAACCAGCCTTGCCCAAAGCATGGGACAAGGGAGGTTCCGGCCACGCACCTTTGGAAGGATTGCCACATCATGAGGGAATTCAAAAAATCTGATCTTTTCCGGTATGATCAGGGTCCATCTGGTGGTTCCGGTCCAGGATTTCATGGGCCAGGTTATGGTGGTGGCGGTTCAAACTCAGGGTTTCAGAATAATCAGGGCCATCAGAATAACCAAGGTGGTAACCATCAACAGGGTAATTAGGGGAATCAACAACAGTCGGGTTATCAAAGCAACCCAAAGCAGTTAAACGGTGGACAGTATCATGTCTTCACTACTAGCTTGTGCAAGCGCGATCAGAAACTCCATAAAAGGGTAGTGAACTCTGTTGAACCGGCGGTGCCCCTTTATCTACGCTGGTCTGAGCAGCCTATTGTCTGGAGCAGAGAGGATCATCCGCCTCGGGTTGACAATCCGGGTCACCTAGCTTTGGTAGTTGCACCGCAGGTGGGAGGTTATAAGTTCACTAAGGTGCTCATGGACGGAGGGAGCAGTGTCAATATCTTGTACTATGAAACCTTCCGACGTATGAGGTTGACATATAAGAATCTTAGACCGTCAAACACCATTTTTCACGGAGTGGTGCCTGGTAAATCGGTTAACCCAGTTGGTAAGATAGCTCTGGAGGTGGTTTTTGGAGATGATCATGATTCTAGGTCAGAGACGCTGACCTTTGAAGTGGTCAAGATCAGAAGTCCGTACCATGCTTTATTTGGATGGCCGGTTTATGCTAAATTCATGGCAAGGCTGTGTTATGTTTATCTGCAGCTCAAGATGCCGGGTCACAAGGGGACCATCACGGTTCATGGTAGCCATAAGATTGCTCTGGAGTGTGAGGAAGGTGATGCAGCGTATGCTGAATCGGTTTGTGCAACGGAAGAGCTGAAGTTTTATAAAGACAATGTTGATCCGGCAGACATGACCTCTCTAAAGAAGCCCACTACAGAGCATGATCCGGCTTTGAAATTCAGATCAGCTGATGAGACCAAACTTTTTGATTTTGTTCCTGGCGATTCATCCAAGCAGTTCAGCATCAGCGTCAACTTGGATCCCAAATAGGAAAGCGCGCTCATCGAGTTCATCCGTGAGAACTGGGACATCTTTGCATGGAAGCCTTCTGACATGCCAAGTGTACCGAGGGAACTCGCTGAGCACACTCTTAATATTGATCTGAAGTTCAAACTGGTCAAACAGTTTCTTCGCCGCTTTAATGAAGAGCGGCGCAAGGCCGTTGGAGAAGGGGTAGCCCGGCTCCTGGCAGCACGGTTTATCGTGGAAGTGTTTCACCCAGAGTGGTTGGCTAATCCGGTGCTAGTACTTAAGAAAAACGGCACTTGGTGTATGTGTGTGGATTACACAGATTTGTACAAGGCTTGCCCAGCTGATCCCTTTGCCCTCCCTCGTATTGATCAAATCATTGATGCTACGGCGGGTTGTGAGCGTTTGAGTTTCTTGGATGCTTATTCTGGTTATCATCAGATCAAGATGGCAGTTAAGGACCAGGAGAAGGCAGCTTTCATTACTCCCTTTGTAGCCTTCTATTATGTATCTATGCCTTTTGGGCTCAAGAGTGCCCAGGCAACTTATCAACGCTGTGTGCAGAATTGTCTTCATACTCAGATTGGGCGCAATGTTCATGCCTATGTGGATGATATTGTGGTTAAGTCTAGGAAGGTGGAGACACTCATATCTGATTTGCAAGAAACCTTTGATAATCTGAGAGTTTATAAAATGATGCTCAATCCGGCTAAGTGTGTCTTTGGTGTACCGGCCGGCAAGCTCTTGGGTTTTCTGGTGTCTAATCGGGGCATTGAGGCTAATCCGGAAAAGATCAAAGCTATCACATCTCTAGCTAAACCGGCATGTATCAATGATGTCCAACGCTTGGCGGGTCGTATTGCGGCTTTGAGCCGGTTTATCAGCAGGTTGGGCGAAAAGGCGATCCCTCTGTACCAGATGTTAAAGAAGACAGACAATTTTGTCTAGAGCGATGCTGCTGATGCGGTGTTTGAAGACTTGAAGAAGCAATTGGCTGAACCGCCGGTTCTTGCCGCTCCAATTGATAAGGAGCCACTGCTGTTATATGTGGCTGCTAACGCCCAGGGAGTCAGTGTTGCTATTGTGGTAGAGCGCAAGGAGGCTAGGAAGGAATACCTGGTTCAAAGGCCGGTTGTAGGACCTTGAGAAGAGGTGTCTAGAGGGGGGGGGGGTGATTAGACACTAAGTACCAAAGTTGCAGTTTTTAAGATTCTTTAAGTTTAAGTGGAGTTTAGGCACAAGTTTAACATTCACAATACATATCAAGCAAGCATGCAAAGAGTATATGAGCAGTGGAAAGTAAAGCATGCAACTTGCAAGAAAGTAAAGGGAAGGGTTTGGAGGATTCAAACGCAATTGGAGACACGGATGTTTTTGGCGTGGTTCCGATAGGTGGTGCTATCGTACATCCACGTTGATGGAGACTTCAACCCACGAAGGGTAACGGTTGCGTGAGTCCACGGAGGGCTCCACCCACGAAGGGTCCACGAAGAAGCAACCTTGTCTATCCCACCATGGCCGTCACCCACGAAGGACTTGCCTCACTAGCGGTAGATCTTCACGAAGTAGGCGATCTCCTTGCCCTTACAAACTCCTTGGTTCAACTCCACAATCTTGTCGGAGGCTCCCAAGTGACACCTAGCCAATCTAGGAGACACCACTCTCCAAGAAGTAACAAATGGTGCGTTGATGATGAACTCCTTGCTCTTGTGCTTCAAATGATAGTCTCCCCAACACTCAACTCTCTCTCATAGGTTTTGGATCTGGTGGAAAGAAGATTTGAGTGGAAAGCAACTTGGGGAAGGCTAGAGATCAAGATTCATATGGTAGGAACGGAATATCTTGGCCTCAACACATGAGTAGGTAGTTCTCTCTCAGAAAATGTATGCTGGAAGTGTAGGTTCACTCTGATGGCTCTCTCCACGAATGAAGAGGAGGTGGAGGGGTATATATAGCCTCCACACAAAATCTAACCGTTACACACAATCTACCAAACTCGGTGGAACCGAATCGTTAAACTCGGTCAGACCGATTTAGCAAATAATGTGACCGTTAGGGTTTTCGGTGGGACCGAAAGGCAACTCGGTGAGACCGATTCGGTTAGGGTTAGGGCATAACTTAATCTCGGTAAGACCGATTACACAAACTCGGTGAGACTGATTTGGTAATAAGATTTCCAGAGAGTTGGTCAGGCAAACTCGGTGGGACCGATTACTCAAACTCGGTGAGACCGATTTTGGTAATAAGTTTTCCAGAGAGTTTGCATTGTAATCTCGGTAGTACCGATTGCTCAAACTCGGTGAGACCGATTTTGATAATGGACATACACAGAGAGATTACAATCCCATCTCGGTGAGACCGAGATCCCTATCGGTAGGACCGATTTGCTTAGGGTTTGTGGCAGTGGCTATGACTTTTGGAATCGGTGGCGCCGGATAGGAAGAATCGGTGTGAGCGATATTGGCTTTGGGTTTAGGTCATTTGTGGAAGTGGGAAAGTAGCTGAGGGTTTTGGAGCATATCACAAAGCACGTGAAGCAAGAGGCTCATTAAGCAACACCTCATCCCTCCTTGATAGTATTGGCTTTTCCTATAGACTCAATGTGATCTTGGACCACTAAAATGTAAAATGAAGAGTCTTGAGCTTGAAGCTTGAGCCAATCCTTTGTCCTTAGCATCTTGAAGGAGTTCCCACATCCTTTAGTCCATGCCACTCGATTGTTGAACTTATCTGAAACATGCTAGATAAAAGTGTTAGTCCAACAAGAGATATGTTGACATTAATTACCAAAACCACCTGGGGAGCACTTGTGCTTTCAATCTCCTCCTTTTTGGTAATTGATGGCAACATACATCAAAGCTTTAGATAAAGATTAAAAGAGTAGCAAGTAAAGCTTTGGAAGGGCATGTAACAAACATAGGCTCCCCCTACATGTATGCAATCATGTGAATATGGAATGTAGAAGCATGTGAGAGCATAAACATGATAGAGCAGGCAATGTGTTACATGTATCTTGGCCATATGCATCAGAGCAAAGAATGTTGAAGAAAATACCTTCGTGCTCATGAGTCCTTCTTGCAAACAATATGTACATCAGCAAGAATTCCTCATACACATGATTGTGATGCATATACTTACCTTGTAGTCTTGAGTTGTCTTAGGATGAAATGAACCTGTGTAAACAAGGTTAGATAACACAGGTACATCTACTAGCCAGAGCAAACAGAAGAAACCACAAGAATACCAAGACTGGGATGACATGTAGAGAGTGAGTACTAAGTACCACATTGGATTAGACATGTCCCCAAGAGTAAAGATATGCAACGAATTTAAATGATCTCTTTCCCTTAGATGTCTTGCTCCCCCTGAATCTAACATGGGATACTGGGAGAAGATAGGAAATAGAAAATCGGAGCTGAAAGAAAACAGAGCTGAAAGATATGAATGATGATCAGAGCTGATGCATGCTAATGCAAAGAGGCACAACAGAACATATGAACATGTATCTCCCCTCAAGAAGACATGTGGACATCTCTCCTCTTGAACACCAAGCATCTGGGATCCTTGAGAAATACTTTCTACTTAAGTATTCTCTCCCACTAGAGATCTCTCTTTTCCATTTGAGGGTCTCTCCCCCTAGAAGGTCTCTCTCCCCCTTTAGGAGATGATATCTCTCTCCCTAAAGAAGGTGATACGCTTTGATGCTCTCTCTCTCCAAATGATAAGCTTTGATGTTCTCTCTCTCCCCCTTTGACATCAATTTCCAAGAAGGGTCTTCTGGAATCTGTCGAATGGGTTTGGTCCTTGAGACACAGAACAAAGCAATGATAAAAATGTGATGCTTGTAGAAGACAAGATTCATTGAGTGGAGCTGGATCAGAAGAAACACAGAATTATGTGGCAAACTATTTTTCCTGTTATGAAATCGGTGGCACCGAGTGAGTTGCTTCGGTTGGACCGAAAGGATTCAGTTGGGCCGAAAATAACAAATCGGTGAAACCGAGTTCATCACAGAGAAAACACTTGTCACCTCAGCTCACTAGACTAGTATGATCTCACAAAAAATTTCAAGGAATTAACTGAAAGATGTGCAATGAATTGGAATGCAGAAAATGCAGAACAAACAGAAAGAAAGAAATCTGGATGAAGTTTTTTTTGAAAGGGGAAACAAATATGCATGAGACAAATGCAAAAACACAGAAAAGAACACAAGAGAACTTCATCTAGAGATGGTCGGTGACAAAGTCACCTGTGTTAGAGTATATTGACTTAGGAGTCAAGTGAGATCAGTTGATCATAGGTCATACTCATCGTTTAAGCTCAAAATGGGGTTGCCATTTTTCGTTTAAGCATCTTGATGTATTCACATCTTGTCGAGTTGCTTTAGCTCATGACTTGGAGTAAAGCTTCTCTAAGATGGAATGACATACCTTGATTGGTGGTGTTGTCCATGTAGTTGAACTTGTGTGGGTTGCTCAAGGTTGATGTAGCTCATCAAGAATTTGGAGCACCACTTGGAATTTGAGTCCATCTACCTACATGGGTTAGTCCTTGCAAGGAAGAGCACTTGTGTATCCAAAAATGACAATCATGAAGCTCAACATAGAATTTGTCAAAGGATATGTTTGAGTGGTTTCGTACTTCCTTGTCTTCAACCACCATAGTGTAGAGACTTGGTGATGTAGAGATTGTTCAAGATGTGAGTAGATTACAATCTCATGGAATTTGATTCCACCAAGTACTTACATGGGTTAGATAACATGCAAGATACACATATATCCATGACATAAGATTTTCATCATAAGAGAAGTATCAAGGATTAGTCATAAGCTCATGTCATGCATGTATCCGATGGAGTTTCTACTCCAAGTTCGACGCATCAATTATGTTCAATTCTCCTCTTAACCTGCAAAACACTTTCTCATCAAGAGGTTTAGTGAATATATCCGCTAATTGCTTTTTGGTGCGAACATGCTTAAGATCAATGTCACCCTTAGCAACATGATCTCGAATGAAATGATGACGAACTTCAATATGCTTAGTTCGAGAATGTTGCACATGATTATGACCAATTTTGATAGCACTTTCATTGTCACAAAGCAATGGAACATGTCTCACAGATATCCCATAATCTTTAAGAGTTTGGGCCATCCAAAGTAATTGAGCACAACATGAACCAGCGGCAATATATTCAGCTTTGGCAGTGGATAAGGATACCGAGTTTTGTTTCTTGGAGGACCAAGACACAAGAGATCTACCAAGAAATTGACAAGTACCCGAGGTGGACTTTCTATCAACCTTGTCTCCGGCATAGTCCGAGTCAGAATAGCCAACAAGATCGAAAGAAGCCCTCTTAGGATACCAAATGCCAAAGTTTGGTGTATGGATTAAGTATCTCACTATCCTTTTCATGGCCTTAAGATGCCATTCTTTAGGAGCAGCTTGATATCGTGCACACATGCACATACTTAACATGATATCGGGACGTGAAGCACATAGATATAACAATGAACCAATCATAGAGCGATAAACCTTTTGATCAACCGGTTCACCATCTTTGGTCAAGTCATTATGTCCACTAGTAGGCATGGGTGTAGACATACCTTTGCATTCTTGCATATTGAACTTCTTGAATAAGTCCTTGGTGTACTTTTTTTGAGAAACAAAGGTACCTTCCTTAGTTTACTTGATTTGCAACCCAAGAAAGAATTTGAGTTCACTCATCATAGACATCTCAAACTTCTCCGACATTAGCTTCCCGAACTTTTCACTAAAATGAGGGTTAGTCGAACCAAATATAATATCATCAACATAGATTTGGCACACAAATAGTTCTCCATTAACCCTTTTAGTAAAAAGAGTAGAATCAATTTTCCCAATTTCAAAGCCTTTTTCAATAAGGAACTTGGTCAAGCATTTATACCAAGCTCTAGGAGCTTGTTTAAGACCATAAAGAGCTTTGTGAAGTTTGTAAACATGATTGGGCTTCTTAGGATTGACAAAGCGGGGAGGTTGCTTAACATAAACTTCCTCCTCTATTTCACCATTTAGAAAAGCACTTTTAATGTCCATTTGGGACAAGGTGATATCATGATGATTAACATAGGCAAGTAAGATGCGAATGGACTCAAGTCTAGCAACGGGGGTGTAAGTCTCACCATAGTCCATACCTTCGACTTGTGTGTAGCCTTGGGCGACGAGACGTGTTTTGTTGCGAACTACTTGTCCATCTTCATCTTGCTTGTTGCAAAACACCCATTTGGTACCGATGACGTTGTGGTTGTTGTCGGGCTTCTCAACCAATGTCCAATGTTGATTCCTCTCAAAGTTATGTAGCTCTTCATGCATAGCATTTATCCAATCCGGATCTTCCAATGCTTCTTCAACCTTCATAGGTTCAATGCTAGAGATGAAAGAATAGTTTTCACAAAAGTTAGATAAACGAGTTTTAGAGCGAGTGATTCTCCCGGTTTGAATGTCATTGTAGATTTTCTCGATGGGATGATGTTTAGCAATTCTTGCTCGAACTTGTGAAAGCTTTTGCTTGGGTCTCCGTTGAACATCTTCTTCATCTTGTTCTTCTTCTTCTTCTTCTACTTCATTGTTGGCATTGTCGTTCTCTTGTCGTGGTGGAGAAGGAGGTTGTTGACGTTCATCTTGATGCACTTCCTCGTTTTCTTCATCTTGGTGTGTCCCGCTCGTGGATGCTTCCATATCAACTCTTGGTTCACCTTGTTGTGAAGTTGAAGCTTCCACTTGGACGGACGAGGTACTCTCCTTCACCTCCGTTGGACGAACCTTGCCAATAGCCAAGTCTTGAATTGCTTCCGAAGGATCTTTGTCACCTACATCAATTGGCAATTGCTCTACTTGCGAGCCGTTAGATTAATCAAACTTCACATCTACCGTCTCTTCAACCTTCCGGGTGAAATTGTTGTAGACACGGTAAGTGTGAGAGTTTGAGCCATAACCTAGTAGGAAACCTTCATGAGACTTAGGAGCAAATTTAGAGCGACGATGCTTATCAAGAATGTAGCACTTTGAGCCGAATACTCGAAAGTATCCAACTTGGGGTTTGTTACCGGTGAGGAGCTCGTATGCCGTCTTGCCGAGTATCTTGTGAAGATACAAGCGATTTGTTGCATGACAAGCTGTCTCAACCGCTTCTGCCCAAAAGTGCTTCGACGTCTTGTACTCATCAAGCATCATTCTCGCCATTTCGATGAGTGTCCGGTTCTTCCTCTCAACAACTCCGTTTTGTTGAGGTGTGTACATAGCCGAGAACTCGTGTGAAATCCCTTCTTTGTCAAGAAAGGTGTCCACATTTGCGTTCTTGAACTCCGTTCCGTTGTCGTTGTGAACCTTCTTGATCTTCACTTCAAATTGATTTTGGGCTTTCCTAGCGAAGTTTTTGAAGATCTTTTGGACCTGCGATTTATCGTCGAGAAAGAACACCCACGTAAATCTTGAAAAATAATCAACTATAACTAGACCAAAAGAATTTCCACCGAGACTCTTGTAAGAGTTGGGACCAAAGAGACCC
Source organism: Triticum dicoccoides (assembly GCF_002162155.2). Taxonomy (NCBI): domain Eukaryota; kingdom Viridiplantae; phylum Streptophyta; class Magnoliopsida; order Poales; family Poaceae; genus Triticum; species Triticum dicoccoides. The sequence continues at coordinate 275,399,131 of NC_041389.1, forward strand.
ATGTGAAGTAGCTCGAGTGGCCTCCTTGTAGTCATGATGTTCTTCACGGGATGCCTTCCTCCAACCTGTTTACCTGTCTGACAAGCGCTGCAAAGTCTATCCTTATCAAATATGACATCGTTAACTCCAAGGATATGATTTCCTTTAATAAGCTTGTCAAGGTTTCGCATACCAACATGACCTAGTCGTCTATGCCATAACCAACCTTTTGAGGATTTAGCAATGAAGCAAGTTTTAGGTTGAGCCTTTTTAGTGAAATCAACAATGTATAGATCACCTCTACGCACACCAGTAAAGACCATTTTATGATTATCTCGATGAAACACTTGGCAATCTACTTCAGTAAATAGAACATTGAAACCGAAATCAGCAAGTCTAGATACTGAAAGTAAGTTGTAACCAAGAGATTCAACGAGCATGACATTTTGTATGGAGCTATCATGTGATATGGCCACCTTACCGAGGCCAACCACCTTACCCTTTGAGTTGTCACCGAAAGTGACATACTTTCGAGGACTATCATTATCAGCAAGCTCACGGAACATGTCTTTATCTCCGGTCATGTGATCGGTACATCCACTATCAAGAACCCATTCCTTTCCTCCTGACATATATCCCCGAAGATTTGCCATAAGACCAAAATATCTCATTGCATCATCAAGATCGAAGTCACTATCATCATCCTCATCATAGTATCCATGTTCAACATCGTCATGTGGTGGATCAAGTCCTAGAGAGGGTGATTCATTAGAATGAGTTTGACAATAATCTTGCTTACGAATTTTTATAGCTTCGGAAATAATATCACTAATGATACCAACATTTCCTTTGGCACGCATAAGGTTTGTAAGCTAAAATAGACGATCACCAAACATAGGATCACTAGTATTCATCTTACTCAAAGCAATAGACTTATGGAGAATTTCATCAAGATTTTTCAAGGAATAATCTGGAAATCGTTCCTCAAGAAATTTCCATATAGTGTAGGCACACTTGAAAGTAGGCAAACATCCAAGCAAGTTTCTAGGAAATCCTCTAATGATAAGTTCGGCAGTTCTAAGATTCCTAATCATGTCAATTGACTCATCATGGGTAGGATGCATAGGATCAACATAAGGTGCACAAGGGCTAGCAATGTACTTGTTAAAATGATATTGATTGAAAATAGCAAGCATCTCATTTTTCCACTCGTGAAAATACTCTCCATCAAGAATAGGCACTCTATGTCTAAGACTCCCAATAGTAGACTCATCCATCTTCCTCCAATGGTGATTGAACCAAAGCAATGGAGACCAATGCTCTGATACCACTTGTAGGACCTTGAGAAGAGGTGTCTAGAGGGGGGGCTGATTAGACACTAAGTACCAAAGTTGCAGTTTTTAAGATTCTTTAAGTTTAAGTGGAGTTTAGGCACAAGTTTAACATTCACAATACATGTCAAGCAAGCATGCAAAAAGTATATGAGCAGCGGAAAGTAAAGCATGCAACTTGCAAGAAAGTAAAGGGAAGGGTTTGGAGGATTCAAACGCAATTGGAGACACGGATGTTTTTGGCGTGGTTCCGACAGGTGGGGCTATCGTACATACACGTTGATGGAGACTTCAACCCATGAAGGGTAACGATTGCACGAGTCCACGGAGGGCTCCACCCACGAAGGGTCCACGAAGAAGCAACCTTGTCTATCCCACCATGGCCGTCGCCCACGAAGGACTTGCCTCACTAGCGGTAGATCTTCACGAAGTAGGCGATCTCCTTGCCCTTACAAACTCCTTGGGTCAACTCCACAATCTTGTCGGAGGCTCCCAAGTGACACCTAGCTAATCTAGGAGACACCACTCTCCAAGAAGTAACAAATGGTGCGTTGATGATGAACTCCTTGCTCTTGTGCTTCAAATGATAGTCTCCCCAACACTCAACTCTCTCTCATAGGTTTTGGATCTGGTGGAAAGAAGATTCGAGTGGAAAGCAACTTGGGGAAGGCTAGAGATCAAGATTCATATGGTAGGAACGGAATATCTTGGCCTCAACACATGAGTAGGTAGTTCTCTCTCAGAAAATGTATGCTGGAAGTGTAGGTTCACTCTGATGGCTCTCTCCATGAATGAAGAGGAGGTGGAGGGGTATATATAGCCTCCACACAAAATCTAACCGTTACACACAATCTACCAAACTCAGTGGAACCGAATCTTTAAACTCAGTCAGACCGATTTAGCAAATAATGTGACCGTTAGGGTTTTCGGTGGGACCAAAAGCCAAATCGGTGAGACCGATTTGGTTAGGGTTAGGGCATAACGTAATCTCGGTAAGACCGATTACACAAACTCGGTGAGACCGATTTGGTAATAAGCTTTCCAGAGAGTTGGTCAGGCAAACTCGGTGGGACCGATTACTCAAACTCGGTGAGACCGATTTTGGTAATAAGTTTTCCAGAGAGTTTGCATTGTAATCTCGGTAGTACCAATTGCTCAAACTCGGTGAGACCGATTTTGATAATGGACATACACAGAGAGATTACAATCCCATCTCGGTGAGACCGAGATCCCTATCGGTAGGACCGATTTGCTTAGGGTTTGTGGCAGTGGCTATGACTTTTGGAATCGATGGCGCCGGATAGGAAGAATCGGTGTGAGCGATTTTGGCTTTGGGTTTAGGTCATTTGTGGAAGTGGGAAAGTAGCTGAGGGTTTTGGAGCATATCACAAAGCACGTGAAGCAAGAGGCTCATTAAGCAACACCTCATCCCTCCTTGATAGTATTGGCTTTTCCTATAGACTCAATGTGATCTTGGACCACTAAAATGTAAAATGAAGAGTCTTGAGCTTGAAGCTTGAGCCAATCCTTTGTCCTTAGCATCTTGAAGGAGTTCCCACATCCTTTAGTCCATGCCACTCAATTGTTGAACTTATCTGAAACATGCTAGATAAAAGTGTTAGTCCAACAAGAGATATGTTGACATTAATTACCAAAGCCATCTAGGGAGCACTTGTGCTTTCACCGGTTTATTATATCAGCGAATTGCTCATTGAGTCAAAGCAAAGATATCCGCATTGGCAGAAGCTGGTGTATGGGGTTTTTACGGCAAGTAGGAAGCTTAAACAGTACTTTCAAGGTCATCCCATCATAGTGGTCAGTTCTGCTCCTTTGGGGGATATAATCCAGAACTGGGAAGCAACTGGCCGGGTTGCTAAGTGGGCTATTGAACTTGGACCACACGGTTTGAAGTATATGCCTCGAACAGCAATCAAATCCCAGGCCCTTGTGGATTTCATCAATGATTGGACAGAGTTGCAGATACCGGAAGACAAACCGGATAGTACATACTGGACTATTCACTTTGACGGGTCCAGGCAATTGGAGGGCTCGGGGACTGGAGTTGTCCTTACTTCCCATCGAGGTGATAAAATTCATTATGTTCTTCGCTTAATGTTCCCTTGTACTAACAATGCAGCTGAGTATGAAGCTTTACTCCATGGTCTTCGAGTGGCTAAGGAGATGAACTTAAGCCGCGTACGATGCTTTGGAGACTCAGATCTGGTAGCCCAGCAAGTTTCAGGTACTTGGGATTCTAAGGATCCACTCATGGCGGCTTACCGACGAGAGGTGGATATTGTTGCTGGTCACTTTAAGGGATATCAAGTGGAGCACATTGATCGGCGCAAAAACGAGGCAGCCAACGCTTTAAGCCGGCTAGGATCTCAGCGTAAATCGGTGCCACCCAATACCTTTTTGGATGTCTTGCATAATCCGTCGGTTCAGCTACCTACAGAGGAAGATCTCGCCATTCCTGATCTGGAAGCACAGTTGGTGGCAGCTTTACATGTCATTCCGGATTGGACGGTTCCATACTTGGCGTATATGAACTGGGGCGAGTTACCAGAAGATGAAGTTCTGGCCAGACAGATAGTCCGGCGATCCAAGTCCATGACAATTGTCAATGGCGAGTTGCATCATTGCAGTGTTTCAGGGGCGCAAGATCCACGAAGGAGACTGTAGTCATCACGCCGGTTCAAAATCTTTGGTGGCTAAAGCTTTTCGTCATGGTTTTAACTGGTTGACGGCTCATGCCGATGCTAAGGACCTAGTAAAGCGGTGTGATGCTTGTCAGAAGTTTTCACGCCGAGCTCATGTTCCGGCTCAAGAGCTACGAATGATTACAATAACTTGGCCGTTTTCTACTTGGGGGGCTTGATATGGTGGGTCCTTTTAAGAGATCCAAGGATAAGAAGACCCACCTCTTGGTGGTGGTTGACAAATTTACTAAATGGGTTGAAGCGGAGCCAGTGAGCAAATGTGACGCAGCCACGACGGTTCAGTTCATCAAAAAGGTGATCTTCCATTTTGGTTTTCCACATAGCATTATCAGAGATAATGGCACGAACCTTTCTAAAGGCGAGATGGAGGACTTCTGTCAACGAGAGCACATCCGGCTTGCTGTAGCGTCTGTGGCTCACCCCCAATCTAATGGTCAAACTGAGCGAGCTAATCAGGAAATTTTAAAGGGTATAAAGCCCCGGCTCATGGTTCCTTTGAAGCGGACGCCGGGTTGTTGGGTGGAAGAATTACCATCTGTGTTATGGAGCATAAATACCACCCCAAACCGATCTATGGGCTATACACCTTTTTTCATGGTTTATGGGGCAGAGGCAGTCCTCCCAAGTGATATTCGTCATGATTCGCCCCGGGTTGCCAATTATGTTGAAGCGGACAATGAGCAAGCTCGCCAGGAGGCTCTAGACCTGTTAGATGAGAAGCGGGACATGGCTTTGGCTCGTTCGGCGGTTTATCAGCAAGACCTGCGGCGTTATCATAGCCGCCGGGTTAAAACAAGAACCTTTCAAGAAGGCGATTTAGTGCTCTGGCTCATCCAGGATCACACCGATATGCACAAGGTATCCCCACCTTGCGAAGGGCCCTTTGTGGTCAGAAAGAATCTGCACAATGGATCATACTACCTCATTGACGTTCGAGAAGACTCACGCAGTTCTAAGGAGGAGACCCCACGGCCGTGGAACATAGCTATCCTTCGGCCTTACTACATCTGAGCTATAGGCCCTTCTTATGTACATATTTCGACAATGTATATATTATGCTCAATATAATAAACCGGCATCCTTTCTACAAGCAGGGCCTCTGCCGTTCTTCCAATATTTCTTGGTTTCAAGGGGGCTTCTGCTTCCAAAGTGATGACCCGTTTTACCGGCTATCATGCCATCATACAGCTTGGGAGCTTCACACCCAAGGGGCCAAAGAGAGTTTTGTTGCTAAAAGCACGACTCAAACATATGCACCCATTGAGCACAGCTCACAAAGTTACTTGGGGGCTCTTTGTGTAAATTAACAAAGAGTTTGAAAGGACCCTTGTAATTGGGTATCGACCCACGGCTTGGAAGCCTGGTGTATTCACCAAAAACCCCGGGTTAACCTGCCTTCATCAAGTAAGCCACTCCTATCCAGGTAATCCTGGCACGACCCGCCGGACGTTTGACAAGTTACTCTCATTTGAGACCCTGAACTTATCAAAGTTAAAACGACGATTGGTTAGTTGGAGGCCCATCTTAAAAGGCTTTGTCAAATGTTTTAACTCAGCGGCTTGGCAGCCCACGAAAAGCCTCGAATTTGGGCCTAGCAGCCCTCGAAAAGCCTCGACTACAAGTTTTTATTCGCTTTCGTTTTTGGAAGTTTTATATTTATTGATCAACTTTTTAAGCCGGCGTCTTTCGACCCGGCCAGACTATATGTCTTCATCTCAACCCAGTGTTTCTTAACCCGGTGTGGCTTACAGTTATCATCTGTTAAGTATATAATCAATGTCGAACCGACATCCTTCAATCCGGTCTGGCTTTGACAACATGTCGCCAGTATGATCATCCGGTGTTCAACACAACCCGGTGTGACTTAATACATACCAGCACTACATGGTGGAAGTTATGAACATTAAAATAGTTGGGCGTTCACCCTTACTACAATCAAGTTGGTAAACCAACAGCATACTTTCATATCACAGGTATGATCTATTTTTGCTATTTTTACAACCTTGGTTGCCTACCAGGTTGTGTATTGGGCATTATGACCCGTCCGGCGGTAAACCGCCCGGACAATTCTTTTTTTATGCAAACACAAGGATTGCATAATATTATGAAGATATATAAGCCATCGCCACAAATATCATGGCGGATCAAACAAAGTCATATATCAGTGCACGATGGCAGCAGATCAAAGTATGCCAACTAGCCTATTACAAGGCACTTTAAGGCCCAAAATAAGTGATTGTTCTCTAAACGGAACACAATCTGTGAATATCAACTCGGATGCCGGATTAAGACTCATCGCCGGGTTGACGAGAGGTTGATGGATCTTCTGGCGTCGGTTCAACCTCCTCCTCCCCATCCAGTGGCTAGAAGTTAACGGTGGTCTAGTCAATCCGTGTTAAAGCTTGAAAGACAGCCTCTTCGCTTATAAGTTCGGACGGTTCAACGTCAGGGGCATAAGTGTGCTTACGGATTGGTAGGATAAGATTTTGCACTTCTTTCACAATAGTGTCAATCCGTTGGTTGTTTGCATCATAGAAGGACCGATGAACAGTCAAGTTTGCCTCTTCCGCCAATTGACTTGCGAGTGGGCGCATCTCCTTTGTCAGGGCTTTAAGGGCTTCATTGTCAAATTCTGACCCGTTCTCTTGTTCACCCGGAAAGCCCTTGGCGATGTTAACCGGATCCAGGTCAGCTATCCAAGCTTTGGCCCGAGTCAGTGCCAACAAAGCGCCAGCCCTGGCAGCAGATCGCTTCATTTCTTCTATCTATGCCGGTGTCATCGACAATTTGGCTAGTGTCTCTTGATCAATGTTGGTGCCGGTTTGTTGTATGAGACTGCGTAGATAAATCGTTGGGCACTGGTATACAGTTGCTCTATCAATGTATATGCTGCCTTAAGCTTCATCCGCATGTCAGCACCCAGATGAGCAACACGGCTACCTGAAATGGTTTGAGAATTCACTGTTAAACCAGATATTTTAGAGATGGATAATCAAGCTCTGTACACAAGGTACTACCAAATACCGCAGACATCATGGCATTTACTTGATGTTTTAACCCGGTTAGCTCTTCTGCCACCGGTTTAAGAGCTGCCTCGGCGTCTTCAGCCCGCTTCAACAAAGCAGCCTTTTCAGTTTCCCAGTTGGCACGTTCAGTCTTGAAACCGTCCTTCAGTTGTTCCATGGCTGTTAAAGCTCCTTTTAGCTCCTCTTTAGCCTTGGAGGTATCTGCTTGCTGGGACTTGATATTCTCTTGAAGATCCGAAATTTGAGAACTTTGGTGGTTTATATCAGCCTGCAATAGTCAGATGAGGAGGATGTTAATATTTTTCTCAAAAGTCCCAAGCATATAACCAGTTATAGACTTGGCACTTGTGGGCTAATGCGGATTGCTTCTTTACTACTGATTGTTTGAAGTCCCAAGGATCAATACAGGTATTAATCTTGGCACTTGGGGGCTAATGTGTGTTTGATCAGAAAATACACAGGCAAGGGAATTAACAAAATGCAGTATGGAACATAAAAGTCCCGGTTTATCTTTAAGAGATAAACCGGCCCTTGGGGGCTACTCAGTTGAAGTGTTCTTTATCTTAAAAGTCCCGGTTTGTCTTGAAGAGATAAACCGGCCCTTGGGGCTACAATGCAGTGAGTATACAGAACAAGGATTAAAGTGTTTGGAAGATTACCTCATAGCGCTACTTCATCATATTCACCAAACCGGCCTCATAATCTCGGCTTGTGTATAGGCAGTTTAGGAATCCAAAATGAAGCTCCTAGGTAGAAAGATTAACATAACTGGATAAATCTGTCTTCTCTTTCCCCTTGCCCATAGCAGCAAATTCTTCCTTAGCAATGTGCTTTGATAAGGCAACCGGATTGCCTGGGACGGTGTGAGTAGTACCGGTGATAATAACATCATCATCGCCACCTTTTGACGGGCTCGGCGGATTGACAATATCCCTGGCTAGGCTCGGCGGATTAGTAGCTGGGCTCGGCGGATATGCAGCTGTACTTGGAGGCATAGCATGTGGGCTTGACGGATCAACATGAGTAGCTAGGTCAACTTCCGGCAGATCAGCATCCGTGTTTGGATCTTGTGGGGCAGAATCATCCATGACAACATCAGTGTCTCTGCTAGCACCTTCTGAGGTCTTCTCCGGTTCAACTTCATCAGTGGGGCCACTGGTCTTGGCTTTCTTGCTCAGTCGGACTTTGGCACTACAATATCAAAGAAAAGATTAGTATGGTAAACCGACACATGAAGGAAAAAAAGCTAAAGGGAAGCATACTTACCCAGCGAAGGTCACGAGGGGAGGCAATTGAGTGGTTGATGAGTCACCAGATGAAGAGTTGGAAGTCACCTAATAATTCGAATCAGACGGATTAAGTGGGTATCAGAAGCAACCTGCAAAGGGACAAGGTTTATTAAAAGAGGAAGAGACCTCTGGACGATGTTTCTGGGGTGGAGTGTCTGGTAAACCGGAGGAAGTGACTTGTTGGCCACCGTGCCGGGTTGTGCGATGACCTTCATGTTGCTGTGTCTTCAAATAAAATTGCGGATCCAAATGAGCAAGAGGGTGAGAGCATTTTACTTTCCGAACGGCACGGCGAAATTATTGAACTGGCACATGATCTGAATCGGAGGAAAGGGAGATTACCTCTACATGGTAAGCACGACTTGCTTCCGCATCATCCTGGTAATAATTATTGTCAATAAGGTGTACGAAAAATAAGCCAAGGGAGTCAAGTTCTACCTCTTGATCAGATTCTTTGATATCTTCAGGCGGGTCAGCGGACTCGGCGGTTTTCCTCTTGGCTGGTTTCTTTGTGACTTTACTCTTGGCACGAGGAGCCCTCACCGGTTTATCTTGAGTTTTCCTCTTCCAGAAGGAATCTTTGGCCTGTCAAATTAAGCAGAGGATTATTATAGCAGTGTTAAAACGGAGACGGATCAAAAAGCACAAGGTTAAAAAATTTACCGCTGGCGGTTTGTTGGAGGTGCAAAAAGGGGGCAACCCAGTTCTGCTGCATGCAGCGATCGGTTCATCCAGCATCTTCTTCACGGATTCAGTGACTTCATCATCATTCATTTCTATTTCATTAAACTGTTGAGGATCCTTGGCGTCGCCGGTATACTCATGCATCAATCCGGAGTGGCGGCTTAAAGGTAGGATACTCCACGAAACCCAGCAGCGAACGAGGTCAACACCAGTCAAACTGTTGGCTAGGAGAGCCCGGAACTTGGCGAGTTGTGGTGCATAAGCTTGTCGTTCTTTGGCAGTTAGTCATTGAGGTAACGGGTGGCCGTTGCTAAGCCGGTGAGCACGGTAACCCGACAAAGGATTTTCTCCAGTAGGGGCAGTGTTTTGACAATAAAACCAAGTTTAGTTCCAGTCTTTGGGATGGCTATGGTCTTTTGCATGAGGGAAATCAACTTCTTTCCTCTTCTGGATGGACACCCCACCAAGTTCAGTGTTGGGACCATCAGAGAACTCAGTTCGGCAGTTTAGATGGAAAAAGTCCCGGAAGAGCTCAACAGATGGTTCATCTTGAAGGTAAACTTCACAGAATACTTGAAAATTGCATATGTTGGACACGGAATTTGGTCCAATATCTTGTGGATGGAGTTGAAAGCTAGCAAGGACATGCCGGAAAAACTTTGATCCGGGAGGGCTGAATCCCCGGTCTAGATGCTGCATGAACACAATCACTTCTCCATCTTGAGGCTCGGGAGGGCATTCAGGGCCAGGGAATCGCCAATGAAGGACATTTTTTGAGGCTAAAGCAGCAGTCAGAACATATCCATTGATTTGCGTTTCCATGATCCAGGAAGGAACCCAGTTGCAAGGAGCGAATTGCTTGGTCATCTTGGAAAACAAACTGTAAAGGAAAAGTGAAGGCCGGTTTACGATTGAAGGTTGATGTGCACTAATCAGTGTTAAACCGGGGAATTTGATCAAGGCATATATGTGAGTTAAACCGGAAACTACTCTTCAAATGAAGATGGCCGTTTAAGTGAGGGCTAATGGTATCTGGCGGATTATCAACTACTAAAGGTTAAACCGCCGAACAAACAGAAGAAGAAGATCTGAAATCTACTAAGTATTGCAGAAACAAGTTTCACAAGATGGTGATATAATTTGGGATCTACCGCAGTTTTACAAAAGGAAAAAATTTCGAAACCTAAAGGTCGCGACAGTAGAAGAGTCTGTGTGCCTGGGCAGGATCTCATACAGTAAAAGGTAGTTTCTAAGGGTAACTAGGGGTGTTGAACTACTACTGCATACCTTTTCTATCAGTTTCAGGTCTATTTATGAGATCTAGGAGAAGAAAAGGAAAAACAAGGAAGAACACCGATGAACGGAAGAACCCTAATGCAGATCTAACAGTTGTAAAGAGGATTACTCACTGATGCTGCGAGGCAGCGGAGGACCGGCGCAGTCTATCTGATCAAGAACAGGTTGATGCAGCGGCCTTGTTGATGCAATGCTCGAAGGACGACGGCGGCACCGGAGCTCGAGGTCTTCAGAGTCGCGAGGGAGAAGAAGATGAGTAGAGCCGAGGGGGAAAATTGGAAGGACCCTCAGTCCTATTTATAAGGGCAAGAGGATAAAACGGCAGGCGTGAAAATCGAGTGTCCTGAAGCGGCAAAAGAGGGTGCAGCTGTCGCCTCGATCTTCGGGAATTAATTAAGAGAAGGGAATCTTCATAAATCCTTTTATGCGAAGACGACATCATGACGATTTACTGCAGTGTCAGAAGATGACGTCATGGCGGTTCACCAAAGTTTACAGGGAGATGACAACATGGCGGTTTACAAGAATCATCAGAAGACGCTCATGGAATTTTTCTAAGTATTGAAGATTGACATGAATAGGTTCAAATCAATCTGGGCCTAATGTTGAGGATATAACTACTGAGTGTAAACCGCCCAGGAGGGGCCGGATCACACTCAACTATACTGATGCCCATGAAGACAAGAAGATGGCGCTTTACTGATAAAGCTTAGAGGCCCAGAACCCAAAGGCGGATTAGGGCACATAGTGGTAAACTGCCATAATTGTATAACTTGAATTGTAAGTTAGGGAAAGGGAGAGACCGAGCCGAACACTTGTATGAGTCGGCCTCGGGACTCTGTAAATCGGCCGGGCGTCAACCTGTGTATATAAAGGGATGACCGGGCGGCGGTTCAGAAACAACACATAACAACTCGAGACCCAGGCAAAGCGTATTTGCTCCCTGGTCATCGAAACCCCAATAATCCCATCACAACTAGACGTAGGCTTTTACCTTCATCGTAAGGGGCCGAACTAGTATAAAACTCTCGTGTCCCTTGTCCAGTTTAACTCCTTCAGGCAAATCTCGTTGAGATGGCTCCACGACTAAGTCCTTCTGCTAGAACATCTGACGTGATACTTCCACGACATCATGTCTCCACACCGTCACCTTCGCCCGGGGCCATATACCAGACAATCTGGACAAATGCTTAGACTCCCACTGCTAAAAAACCTTTCGCTTGTGGTGGTTGATCTGTCGGAGGCCTCACTGCACAACATCATCCACTCTAGTTGCCCTGCCCTGGAGTGTTTGTGGCTTGTTTTGGGAATAGAAATCCATATTTGTTGTCTCCAAATAAAGTCGCCTCATCTTAAAAGCATTGGAATTTGTTTTGAAGGACAGCAGCTCATCATCAAGGATGCCCCTTCACTTCAAAGATTGCTACTTGATTATTGTTATATACTTTCACAAATAATTGTCGTCTCTATGCCTAAACTGGAGACCTTAGGTGTAATTCATGATCCGTTTAAATTTCACAATATGGTGTTTGGCTCCGCATTTATTCAGGTATTGTATATTATCATCTACACTGTTGCAATCATAAGCTGCATTTTTTATTTGTGTGCATAAGTTTTATATCATCTTGGAGTACACTTTGGATACTAATATTATGTTATGCTTAATGAAGAGTCCGTTGATCGAATGCATATCTATGGTGCTGGATTCTGTCAAGATCTTATATATCAAAATGTTTAGTATTGATCTGAACACAATTATTGGCTTGCTGTGATGCTTTTCATGTCTGGAGAATTTGTATATAAAGGTGATTATTTAATGCACATTGAAGCCCATATATATTATACTAGAATTACAGTTCAGTTGTCGCTCTTTCGACATACTCTTTTTTTAGACCTTAACTGTTTTCAATCTTCATGTCTACGTAGGCAATGACACATGGAGAAAAACATGCAAGCAATCAGTGGCGTAATAAGCACCGGGATTTTCTCAGTTCTCATGGCATTCCTTTGAGGACAATAACATTGGGACCAATCTTGATTGCCTGCTATGTGGCCATCACGTCGAGGAAACGGTGGAACACCTTTTCTTCCGTTGCAACTTCAGAAACGTTTGTTGGCAACATCTGAACATCGTGTGGGGGGCGGTTGGCAACCGTCTCGAGCTTATTGAACAAATGAAGAATCAGCACCCGCGTAAGATGGTCATGGAAATCTTTCTGATTGCTGCCTGGAGTCTCTGGAAAGAGCGTAATAACAATTACTTTCGACATGTGGTGCCTTCCGTTGACTCGTGGTGGACTAGGTTGAAGAATGACTTTGGTAACCTAGCTTATAGGTTGCCCGATCATAAGAGACATGTTGTCTCTTCCATTTTGCAAACTTTAAACTAAGGTCCACATTAGCCTTGGGGATTATAGCTCAGTAGTGTCTAAACTCCCCCCCACTTTGTAATTATCACCATGTAACCGCTTTTATGTTGTATTTAATATATATGCAGTAGGAGCCTTTCCTACTATCTCAATCTTCAAAAAAAACGATGGTAGGATTTGCATCCTACCAAGCAAATAGAAGCTTGGTCACATTCTTCCTGTTGAATGCGAGGTTAGTATTATCTATGAGGATTAAGTTTTTCAACAACAAACTTCTCATGGATGCATATGTTCAACAGCAAAAAGAAGAAGTTTCAGGTGGACAAATGGGGTTCTGAATGCGCTCGGCTTCTATTTACAACAACTTGTGGTCATATTTCAGTAAACTTTTTGGCACAGGATGTTGATTTGATAGATCAGACCGACCCATTTGTTTGCGACTGCCAGCAACAGTGGTTGGGTTAGATGTTATTGCCATGTTTAGTCTAGGTTTTGTCTAAACATGATGAACAATTAATCCTTGGGCTTATGTACCATTTGTAAGCTTTAGTTAGGTGTTGTTGCCCTTTTCAACTCGGTAGTGATTGTCACGTTTTCTTTGAAACAAGGCAAATGGCTTGCCATTTCCTTAATTAAAGAGAGAAATATTGTAGCAAATCCCAAGCAAGGCAAATAACATCACTCTCACCGGCTGCTTGAACTCATTGTGCATTACAGAACCCAAGTGCTTAGTGCCCGCTAGCACCCACAAACTTATTTTAAGCAAGCACACCAAATAGGCTGTAATTCTTCATAAGAAAGGCTGCATGGCCGTGACAGGTTTGGATTCTGACATTTGGGACTCACGAGGAAAAAGCCTATCCAAGGTGGTGTCGACCTAGTTAAAAAATGATTCTGCCTACCAGTCGTTGGATTGACATCCAACATCTGTCGTGTTTCTTCTATCTCTTGTCTTCTTCCTCCAGCCGCCCAAACTAAACCTTGTTGTTGTTCCTACTTGCTCCCGCCTCACATGGCTGGCTGCACCTCTGCCACCCTATCATACACTCAAACGTTGGCCAGTACATGCCCTCTATTCCCCGACATGTCCTGTTATTCTCCGGCAACGTCAACCCTAACCCGCATCCCCACCCGAACCAGTCAACCCTCGTACTCCCCTCCGCATGCGACTACACTACCGCATCTTCCATGGCTCCTGTTCGTTCCCATCCGAGGCCTCACCGTCGTCCTCCGCCTTGGTTCGCTTGCCGTGCGTGGTGCGCCGCCATCCAGCGTAGTCAACTTGGTCAATAACTGAGAGGAATCAATGGATGACTATACGTGGAGAGGATACCAGTAGGGACCCACTAGAGTTATGGTAGTGCGCAAGCAAGTGCCTCGTTATTACAAGCCAAAAAATGCTTCCTCCTAAAGGTTTGACATTTGGGCCCCACACCATTGTCAACGTATAGTCAATAAATGGTAGAATTACACAACGAGCGGCTGACACCAGGGACCCAGCAGGTCGCGCAGTTGTTATTTAGTACTAGAGACAGAGCAGGCTATCAACGGGGCTGTGCGGTGGCTGTGGGCCATCTAGCCCAGGGCTTTATTTTATGTTTACCACATGACAAGCCCAGTTGTTTATTTTCTCTCTGAAAATGGCAAGCCCAGTTCTACTTTTTTTACAGAATACCCAACCAAGGCCTACTTGCTTTTCTCAGCCCTGCATGGCTGCAAATCTTTCAAGACGACGATGGATGTATTCACTTGCCCAGAAAATGGGATATCGGTAGTAAGAAATGGGTTGTAAATTTTAAGAATACAACAAACCGGCAATTAGTTTCAAATTTCTTTTTTTAGGATTTCAAGATTTTAAATTACATTGTTTGTTTTTGTGGGGGAAATTAAGTTGGATTTTAAATTGATATAATTTTATTTTTCAAATTAGTTTGAATGTGACTCAAAATTTCAAGATTAAAAATAGTCCGAACCGCACCGAAATATGCAAAATTTCATTGTATATTTTAACTGTGGCCAGAATATGGGCTATAATGCTACAGAAAGAATATGGGCTCCAAAAAATACTTAAGAATTAGCGAATGGGCTGTAAAGTATTATAAAGTGGAGAGGCTAACTGTAGGGGCCCACATGGTCCATGGCCACATGCAAGCTAGTGCCTCCTTATTACGCGAACAAAAATGATTGCACCTCTTGATAGTTGGGACCCACCAACTGCATCTTCACATGCAAGGAAGTGCCTCCTTATTACACAGGGAAAAAGTTTCCTCCACCTGACAGCTGAGACCAAGTAGCTACATCTTCGCACGCAAGGAAATGCCTCCTTATTCCGTGTAAGAAAAATGATTCCTCTCGCTGCTAGATGGGACCCACCAGATTTGGTGGCTGACTCATGGGCCTACTAAGCCGACGCGTATGCAAGGTTTTGTCAACCTAGTCAACAAACGATTCTAGCAACAATGATCGTTGGATGTTAATCCAACGGCCGTGCTGCTTCGTCAACCTCTGATCTTCATGCTCTAGCCGCCCAAACCAGTGTCGGCCGGACCGCCTACTCCTGCCTCCCATGGCCGGCTGTGTTGCCATCACTAGCCATGCCATCCCTCTACTCACCCACACCTCCTATTATTCTTCGGCGATGGTAGCCTCACACTATAGCCGAACCAGTCAACCCTCATACTCCCCTCCATGTGGGCATCCGCTGCAGCGTGTTCCCCAGCTCTGCATCATTCCCTTCCTAGCCTCGCCGTCGTCTGCCGCCTTGGTGCTCTCGGGATGGCGTGGTTAACGAATGACAGCCATAGGAAGACAACTATACGTGGTGACGTTGACAGATGGACCCACCAGCTACATCTTCGGACGCAAGCAAGTGCCTCCTTATTACGCGCAAAAAAATTGATTCTTCCCCCTGATAGCTGGGACCCACCAGCTATATCTTCGCACACAAAGAAGTGCCTCCTTATCCTCCCTGGTAGCTGGGACCAACCCGGTCGAAGCGTAAGTAGCACTATCTGTCTGGTCGCGAACGTGTAGATAGCATTGTCGTAGTACAATCCGGCCCCTATGTAGCCGTCCACGCATTCCCATCTAAGTTAAGTACACATACGTATAGCCATGCTGCAAAAATATGCGCACGTACATACATACGACCGGGGTCTCGAACGTGTATTCGTGCATACATACGACCAGGGCTCATGTACATGGATAAGCAACGAACGGCAGCAACGGCCTCTTGTTCATCGGTAGCCAACCGACTGGGTCGGAAAGGAGGTAACAACATCGTGTTCACTAGGAGCCAAGCATCTGGGTCGACACGTGTCCTATTCATCGGGAGCGAAGCCACTGGGCCGGAACGCATGCTGTTCATTGGGAGCCACCGGCTTGACAAAACAGTCGAAACGGGATTTGGCGTACCACAAAACAAAGGAAATGACCTTTTATTCGATCGCGTATGATCGAGACGGGGTCCTGTCTATCGGGAGGGGTCCGGCATACCACAAAACGGAGGAAACAGACTTATGTTCGAGCGCCTATAGTCGAAACGGGGTCATGTTGATCGGGAGGGGTCTGGCGTACCGCAAAAAGGAGGAAACAGACTTCTCTCGACCGCCTATAGGCAAAATGGGGTCTTGTTCATCGTGAGGGGTGTTGCGTACCACAAAACGGGACTCCATGGGCTATTGTCATCCACCGTTAACTGCCTCTCGCTCCAGCTTCCATGAGGGTACTGTTTAGCCACTATCGTCCTCCAGGCTTCACCGGCTACTGTTCATAGAGTCTCCACGGGGGTCCTGTTCATCCACCCCCAACCGACTGGGGTGTGGCAGCCCCCTTGGGGTCATGCTCATCCAGCGGCAATGGACTACTACCACGAGATCCTGTTCATCCAATCCCCACCGGGAACTGTTCATCCAGAGCCAACCAACGGGCTGGACTCACCATGTTTCAACTTGTTCTATGTACCACATGTATGGTAGCAACTATCACTGTTCATCGAGAGGCAACCCAACACTGGCTGGCTACCTCTCGCATGGGGGCTCGATCGGCTTCAGTAAGCAGCAACAACGATCGATCGCTTGGGTTCAGTTAGCAACAGTAGCAAAGGAATCGCTCGGGTTCAGTCAGTAGCGAATGAATCGCTCGGGTTCAGTTAACAGCCAAGGGTTTGATTGCTTGGGTTCAGCAATGTAGCTAGTGCGCTCGGCTTCAGTTGGCCAACTCCCTCACGCACACGCACGTACGAGAGAAACGCGCAAACGAGAGTGCATCCCTCGACCCCGACCACCCACCATAACCGGGAACTCCCCGATATTTTCCTTGCCCTTGCTTCTACCATGATTTTTTGTATGATGGACGGCCCAAAGAATTTCATGCAGGTGCGTCTCCAGCCTGTCCAAGAAGAAATTACCATTTTCTTTCATGATTCTTTGTCATAGAAGTAGGAGACCACCACATCTATGATGGTACGTGTTTTTGTCACAATTATCGTCATGGAAGTGTCATAAGCATGACAGAAAAACTTTTAGCTCGGGCCAAAATGTCACGGATGTGTCTTTTTTTGTAGTGGAAGCATGAGAGTTTATTAGTTTAAAATTTACTAACTCTCAAGATAATATAAGTGAATCATGAGAGTTTATTTCTTTAAAATATAACCACCGCCATGCTCAGAAAGATATAAGTGAAGTACTAGAGCAACTGCCTAGCTCAAAAGATTTAAGTGAAGCACATAGAGTATTCTAGCAAATCATGGTATGCATGTGGCTCTCTCAAACAAGTGTGTTCAGCGAGGAATACTGTGAAAAACTAAAAGCAAAACAAGCAAAGACTCATATAAAACAAGATGCTCCAAGCAAAACTCATGATACGTGATGAATAAAAATAGAGCACCAAGTAAAATTATGATGGTCGTTAGAAGAAAGAGGGGATGCCTTCCGGGGCATCCCCAAGCTTAGTTGCTTGGGAGTCCTTGAATATTACCTTGTATTGCCTCAGGCATCCTCAAGCTTAGGCTATTGCCACTCCTTATTCCTTCATCCATTATAATCTCACCCAAATCTAAAAAACTTCAATCACACAAAAATTAACAAAAAAACCTATGTGAGATCCGTTAGTATAATAAAGCAAATCACCACTTTAAGTAATGTTGCAAACCCATTTATATTTTGCTATTGCATTATACCTACCGTATTCTAACTTTACCACAACCTATACCCCCTGATACAATTCATACATTCATCAAAATAAGCACACAATGCAATGAAAACAGAATCTGTCAAAAACAGAACAGTCTGTAGTAATCTGAACTTTGACCATACTTCTGTAACTCCAAGAATTCTGAAACATTAGTACAACATGAGAAATTTGTAAATCAAGTATGTCTAAAAAATTCAGAGCAAAATCACGTGTCTGTGAATTTAAAAATGTCCAGAACTGGATGCAAAAGTTTCTGTTTTTCAACAGAATCAAATCAACTATCACCCAAACCATTCTAAAGGCTTTACTTGGCACAAATACTAATTAAAACACTAAAACACAATCATAACTGTAGCATAATTGTATATTTATTGAAAAACAGAAAGGAAAAAAAAATTTGAAAGATAACTATTGGGTTGCCTCCCAACTAGGCTATTGTTTTATGCCCCTAGTTAGGCATAATGCATAGTTTCAAGTGTTGTCATCTTTAGTCTCCAATTCCTCAATCACACAACCATAATTTCTGAGAGTTCTAGCACATATATTTTTAGTAATCACACTCTGAGGAACAAAATCAAGAGACTTATTTTTATATATTGGTTCCTTTATCAAATCAACGAAATTGGGGTGAACTCTAATCACGTTAAGATCTTCGTTATTGTTGCTAGTCGTAACACCCTTGTCTTTAGGAACATAAATAAACTTGCAACTCTCGCTAGGAGGAGTTTTCTCAATATTTTTAACGGAAGAAAAAGCGGAACCCAAATTATTTAAAATTTCTTCCATCTATCAACCCTAGCGGGACTTTGCTCTACTCTTTCAGTAATTATTGGTTCTTTCTCTTTTAGCATCTTTAGAATAATTCCTACATTTGATCCAGATTGACTGACATGGTTATGAATATTTTTATCTAAATTATCAATCTTCTCTATGGTAGGCATCTTCTTTTCAATAGCATCTAATCTTTGCATAACATGCTCCAAGGTTAAAACCATTCCATTAACAGTGATAGGTGGTGATCCCACTAAATTTCCCATAGCATTGAAAGCATCCATAGACGGACACATCAAGAAGTTATCTCCGATAATAGTGTCAAGCACAAATATATACCAACTAGTAATGCCCACATAAAAATGACGAAGAAGAACGGTAGTGGATTGCTTTTGAGTTGATCTATTATGAGCATTGAAAATCCTATACCAATCGTCTTTTAAATTCTCTCCTCCCCTTTGCTTAATATAGAGAACTGCATTCTGTGGAGTGCACGTAGCAAGGGAAGAACTAGCCATAACGATAAATGGGCAAGCAATAACACACAAAACACGCAAAAAGAAAAATGAAAAATATTTTTGTATTTTTGTAAAAACTTTTTAGAAGTGGGAAAGATGAAAACGAGAGGAAAATGGCAAATAAAGTAAATGCAAGGAGATGAGAGTTTATGCGTAGGTACTTGATAGATGTTGATGATGTCTCCCCGGCAACGGCGCCAGAAATTTTTCCTCCTAATTGTGAACTGCGTTGGGATTTCCCCGAAAAGGAGGGGATGATGCTGTATAGTAGAGATAAGTATTTCCCTCAGTTAAGAAACCAGGGTTATCAATCCAGTAGGAGAACCAAGCAACACTATGTAAACAACACCTGCACACAAACAACAAATACTTGCAACCCAATGTGTAGAGGGTTATCAATCCCTCAACGGTCAAGAGAAAGATTAAATTGTATAGATTTTGATAAACAGATCTAACAAAAATACAATTTAAAATAAATAAAAGAAAATTGCAGCAAGGTATTTTTGTTTTAATATATAATAGAAAATAGACCTGGGGGCCATAGTTTTCACTAGAGGCTTCTCTCAAGAAAATAGCATATGGTGGGTAAACAAATTACTGTTGGGCAATTGATACAAAAGCAAATAATTATGACAATATCCAAGGCAATGATCATGTATATAGGCATCATGTCCAAGATTAGTAGACCGACTCCTGCCTACATCTACTATTATTACTCCACACATCGACCGCTATCCAGCATGCATCTAGTGTATTTCACGAAAAATAGAGTAATGCTTTAAGCAAGATGACAAGATAGACAAGATAAACTCATGTATGAAATAAATTCCACCTTTTTAACCTTAATAGTAATGATACATGCGTGGCATGTCTCTTTCTGGCACTGCGATTGAGTACCACAAGGTCGAACCCATCACAAAGCACCTCTTCCCATGGCAAGATAAATCAATCTAGTTGGCCAAACCAAACCAATAAATCAAAGAAGAAATACGAGGCTATAACAACCATACATAAAAGAGTTCAGAGAAAACTCAAATAATATTCATGGATAGATCTGATCATAAACGAAAAATTCATCGGATCTCAACAAACACACCACAAAAGAATTAAGTCAAATATATCTCCAAGATCGCCGAGGAGAACATTGTATTGTAAGATCAAAAAGAGATAAGAAGCCATCTAGCTACTAACTATGGACCTGTAGGTCTGTGGTAAACTACTCATGCGTCATTGGAGGGGAAACAAAGATGACGAAGAACCCCTCCGCGATCGTTACCCACCCGGTAGAGTGCCGGAAAAGGCCACTAGATTGTATCTCATGGTACTAGAACTTGTAGTGACGTAAAAATATTTTGTGGACTCCCGTGAGGGTTTTGGGATTTTAGAGTATTTATAGAGGTCGAGGTACGTCAAAACGATGCTCGTGGGCCCCACTACCCACCAGGGCGCACTGGGGGCCTTTGGCGACCCCTGGTGCCTAGTGGCCCCCCCTTTCATCTTCTGGTTCCCTCTCGAAGCTTCCGGGGTCTCTTATCACCAGAAAAAAATTCCAAAAGTTTTGTGGCATTTGGACTTCGTTTGGTACTGATATTCTGCAAAGCAAAAAAAACAGCAACTGTTACTGGGCACTAAGTTAATAGGTTATTCCCAAAAAATGATATAAAGTTGCTAGTAAATGTATATAATTGATAATATAATAGCATGGAGCAACCAAAAATTATAGATACACTGGAGACATATCGAGTACCTCTAGAGAGGTACTGCCGCCTAACTACCGTAAATGCAAATTAGACCATAGTAGACCTAAAACAAGCGGTAGTGTCCGTGGCATTGTAATGCGGGTACTACCGCTTCCTAGGGCAGTACTATCACTAGGGTGCTTCAACATAGCCCAAGGCAGAAAACAGCTGGACTGTTGGGAATCGTTGCATGGAAAACAATATTTTTTCTACGCACACGCAATGATCTATCCATGGAGATGCATAAAACGAGGGAGAGAGTGTGTCTACGTACCCTCATAGACTGTAAACGGAAGCGTTTCACAATGTTGATGTAGTCAAACTTCTTCGCGCATCAACCGATCATGTACCGAATGCACGGCACCTCCGCGTTCTGCACACATTCAGCTCGGTGACATCCCTCGCCTTCTTGATCTAGCAAGATGTCGAGGTAGTAGATGAGTTCCGTCAGCACGACGGCATGGTGGCGGTGATGGTGAAGTGATCTCTACAGGGCTTTGCCTAAGCACTACGAAAATATGACCGGGGGTGTAAACGGTGGAGGGGGCGCCGCACACGGCTAGGCAATTGCCTGGGGTGTGCTAGCCCCCCTCCCCACATATATATAGGTGGGAGGGAGAGGAGAGGCTTCCAGGAGGCACCCCAAGTAGGCCGAATCCTACTTGGGGTCCTCCCCAAGTGGCGCCCCCCTGCCATATTTAACCGAGGGAGAAGGGAAGAGGGGGAGAGGGAAGGAAGTGGGAATCCTAATCCACACTTTCCTTTCCCTTCTACCATTTCCTTTTCAACCTTAAGCCGGCCCATATGGGGGGCGCACCAGCCCCTTGTGCCTAGTGTGTTTCCCCTCTTGGCCCATAAGGCCCATATCTTTTGCCGGAGGTGCCCGGAACCCCTTATTGTGTCCCGATAAGTACCCGGTAACCCTCAAAACACTTCTGGTGTCCGAATACCATCGTCCTATATATCAATCTTTACCTCTCGGACATTTTGAGACTCCTCGTCATGTCCATGATCTCATACGGGACTCCGAACAAAATTTGGTCACCAAATCACATAACTCATATAATACTATATTGTCATCGAACGTTAAGTGTGCGGACCCTGCGGGTTCAAGAACTATGTAGACATGACTGAGACACCTCTCCAGTCAATAACCAATAGCAAAACCTGGATGATCATATTGGCTCCTACATATTCTATGAAGATCTTTATCGGTCGAACCGTTATGACAACGTACGTAATTCCCGTTGTCCATCGGTATGTTACTTGCCTGAGATTCAATCGTCGGTATCTTCATACCTAGTTCAATCTCGTTACCGGCAAGTCTCTTTACTCGTTCCATAATACATCACCTCATGACTAACTCCTTAGTCGTTTTCTTGAAATCTTATGAGGTGTATTACCGAGAGGGCCAGAGATACCTCTCCGATACTCGGAGTGACAAATCCTAATCTCGATCTATGCCAACTCAACAAACACCTTCAGAGATACCTGTAGAGCATCTTTATAACCTCCCAGTTACGTTGTGATGTTTGATAGCACACAAGGCATTCCTCCGGTATCCCGGAGTTGCATAATCTCATAGTCGAGGGAACATGATTTGACATGAAGAAAGCAATAGCAATAAAACTGAACGATCATTATGCTAAGCTAATGGATGGGTCTTGTCCATCACATCATTCTTCTAATGATGTGATCCCATTATCAAATGACTACTCATATCCATGGTAGGAAACCTTAACCATCATTGATCAACGAGCTAGTCTAGTAGAGGCTCACTAGGGACACGGTGTTTGTTTATGTATTCACACATGTATTAAGGTTTCCGATCAATACAATTCTATCATGAATAATAAACCTTTATCATGAATAGGGAAATATAAAATAACAACTTTATTATTGCATCTAGGGCATATTTCCTTCAGTCTCCCACTTGCACTAGCGTCTATAATCTAGTTCACATTGCCTTGTGATTAACACCCATAGTTCACAGCGCCATGTGACCAATACCCAAAGAGTTCACTAGAGTCAATAATCTAGCATCACCATGCGATTAACATCCAAAGTAAGGTGTGATCATGTTTTTCTTGTGAGAGAAGTTTAGTCAACGGGTCTGCCATATTCAGATCTGTATCTATTTTGCAAATTTCTATGTCTACAATGCTTAGCATGGTGCTACTCTAGCTAATTGCTCCCACTTTTCAATACATATCTAGATTGAGACTTAGAGTCATCAAGATTAGTGTCAAATCTTGCATCGCCGTAACTCTTTATGATGAACTCTTTATAACCTCCATAACGGAGAAACATTTCCTTAGTCCTCTTTAAGGCACCTAAGGATAATTTTGACCGTTGTCCAGTGGTCCACTCCTGAATCACTCTTGTACCTTCTGGCCAAACTTATTGGAAAGGCACACAATAAGTCTAGTACACAACATGGCATACTTTATAGAATCTATGGCTGAGGCATAGGGAATGACTTTCATTCTATCTCTATCTTTTGCCGTTGTCGGGCTTTGAGTCTTACTCAACTTCACACCTTATAACACAGGCAAGAACCCTTTCTTTGACTGGTCCATTTTGAACTTCTTCAAAATGTTGTCCAGGTATGTGCTTTGTGAAAGTCCTATTAAGCGTATCGATCTATCCCTATAGATCTTGATGCCCAATATATAAGTAGGTTCACCGAGGTCTTTCATTGAAAAATTCTTATTCAAGTGTCCTTTTATGCTATCCAGAAATTCTATATCATTTCCAATCAAGAATATGTCATCCACATATAATATCAAAAATGCTACAGAGCTCCCACTCACTTTCTTGTAAATACAGGCTTCACCATAAGTCTGTATAAAACTATATGCTTTGATCACCTCATCAAAGCGTATGTTCCAACTCTAAGATGCTTGCACCAGTCCATAGATGGATCGCAGGATCTTGCACACTTTGTTAGCATCTTTAGGATCGACAAAACCTTTTGGTTGCATCATATAAAACTCTTCTTTAAGAAATCCATTAAGGAATGCAGTTTTGACGTCCATTTGCCAAAGTGGCAATTGCTAACATGATTCGGACGGACTTAAGCATCGCTGCGGGTGAGAAGGTCTCATCGTAGTCAACCCCTTGAACTTGTGAAAAACCTTTTGCGACAAGTCGAGCTTTGTAGATGCTGACATTACCATCAGTGTCTATCTTCTTCTTGAAGATCCATTTATTTTCAATGGCTTGCCGATCGTCGGGCAAGTCCACCAAAGTCCACACTTTGTTCTCATACATGGATCCTATCTCAGATTTCATGGCCTCAAGCCATTTATCGGAATCTGGGCTCATCATAGCTTCTTCATAGTTCGTAGGTTCGCCAGGGTCTAATAACATGACTTCCAGGACAGGATTACCGTACCACTCTGGTGCAGAACATGCTCTATTCGACCTACGAAGTCAAGTTGTAACTTGATCCGAAGTTTCATGATCATCATCATTAGCTTCCTCTCTAGTTGGTGTAGGCATCATGGGAACGGATTTCTCTGATGTGTTACTCTCCAATTCGAGATAAGGTACAACTACCTCATCAAGTTCTACTTTCCTCCGACTCACTTCTTTCGAGAGAAACTCCTTCTCTAGAAAGGATCCATTCTTAGCAACAAAGATCTTGCTTTTGGATCTGTGGTAGAAGTTGTACCCAATGGTTTCCTCGGGGTATCCTATGAAGACACACTTCTTCGCTTTGGGTTCAAGCTTATTAGGCTGAAGCCTTTTGACATAAGCGTCACGTGCCCAAACTTTTAAGAAATGATAGCTTAGGTTTCTTGCCAACCCACAATTCATATGCTGTCATCTCAACAGATTTAGACGGTGCCCTGTTTAATGTGAATGCGGTTGTCTCTAATGCATAACCCCAAAATGATAGTGGCAAATCGGTAAGAGAAATCATAAAACGCGCCGTATCTAATAAAGTACGGTTACAACATTTAGACACACCATTATGCTGTGGTGTTCCTGGTGGCATGAGTTGTGAAACTATTCCACATTGTCTTATATGAAGGTCAAACTCGTAACTAAAATATTTGCCTCCGTGATCAGATAGTAGAAACTTTATTTTTCTTGTTACGATGATTCTCCACTTTACTCCGAAATTCTTTGAACTTTTCAAATGTTTCGGACTTGTGTTTCATTAAGTAGATATACCCATATCAGCTCAAATCATGTGTGAAGGTCAGAACATAACGATACCTGCTGTTTGGACCGCATACATTGGTATGTATTATTTCTAGTAAGTCATTAGCTCGCTCCATTGTTCCGGACAACAGAGTTTTAGTCATCTTGCCCATGAGGCATGGTTCGCAAGTATCAAATGATTCATAATCAAGTGATTCCAAAAGCCCATCTGCATGGAGTTTCTTCATGCCCTTTACACCAATATGACCTAAACGGCAGTGCCACAAGTATGTTGCACTATCATTATCAACTTTGCATCTTTTGGCATGAATATTATGAATATGTGTATCACTACGATCGAGATTTAATAAACCATTCACATTGGGGGTATGACCATAGAAGGTTTTATTCATGTAAACATAACAACAATTATTCTTTGACTTAAATTAATAATAGTATTTCAACAAACATAATCAAATCATATTCATGCTCCATGCAAACACCAAATAACATTTAATTAGGTTCAACACTAATCCCGAAGGTAGAGGGAGTGTTGATGGTGATCGTATCAACCTTGGAATCACTTCCAACACACATCGTCACCTCACCCTTAACTAGTCTCTGTTTATTCTGCAACTCTTATTTCGAGTTACTACTCTTAGCAACCGAACTGTTATCAAATACCCAGGGGCTACTATGAATACTAGTAAGGTACACATCAATAACATGTATATCAAATATATCTTTCTTCACTTTGCCATCCTTCTTATCTGCCAAGTATTTGGGGCAGTTCCGCTTTCAGTGACCATTTCCTTTGCAGTAGAGGCACTCAGTTTCAGGCTTGGGTCCAGCTTTGGGCTTCTTCACAGGAGTGGCAACTTGCTTGTCATTCTTCTTGAAGTTTCCATTCTTTCCCTTACCCTTTTTCTTGAAACTAGTGGTCTTGTTAACCATCAACACTTGAAGCTCTTTCTTGATTTCTACCTTCACCGATTTCAGCACCGCGAAGAGCTTGGGAATCGTTTTCGTCATCCCTTGCATATTATAGTTCATCACGAAATTCTAGTAACTTGGTGATAGTGACTAGAGAACTTTGTCAATCACTATCTTATCTGGAAGATTAACTCCCACTTGATTCAAGTGATTATAGTACCAAGACATTCTGAGAACATGCTCACTGGCTAAACTATTCTCCTCCATCTTGTAGCCTACTTGTCAGAGGTCTCATACCTCTCAACATGTGCATGAGCCTGAAATACCAATTTCAGCTCTTGGAGCATCTCATATGTTCCATGGCATTCAAAATGTCTTTGAAGTCCCGGTTCTATGCCGTAAAGCATGTCGCACGAAATTATTATGTAGTCATCATATCGAGCTTGCCAAATGTTCATAATGTCTGCATCTGCTCCTACAATAGGTCCGTCACCAAGCGGTGCATCAAGAACATAATTCTTCCGTGCAGCAATGAGGATAATCCTTAGATCACGAACCCAGTCCGCATCATTGCTACTATCATCTTTCAACTTATTTTTCTCGAGGAACATATCAAAAAATAAGGGAGTTATATCACGAGCTACTGATCTACAACATAGATTTGCAAATACTATCAGGACTAAGTTCATGATAAATTAAGTTCAGTTAATAAAATTACTAATGAACTCCCACTTAAATCAACATCCCTCAAGTTGTCTAAGTGATACATGATCCATATCTACTAACCCATGTTCGATAATCACGTGAGATGGGGTAGTCATCAATGGTGAACATCTATATGTTGATCATATCTACTATATGACTCATGTTTGACTTTTTGGTCTCCAGTGTTCCGAGGCCATGTCTGTACATGCTAGGCTTGTCAAGTTTAACCCAAGTATTCCGCGTGTGTAAATCTGGCTTACACCTGTTGTATGTGAACGTAGAGTCTATCACACCCGATCATCATGTGGTGTCCCAAAACGACGAACCGTAGCAACGTTGCATACTCAGGAAGAACACTTTTACCTTGAAATTTAGTGAAGGGGTCATCTTATAATGCTACCGCCGTACTAAGCAAAATAAGATGCATAAAAGATAAACATCACATGCAATCAAAATATGTGACATGATATGGCCATCATCAACTCGTGCTTTTGATCTCCATCTCCAAAGCATCGTCATGATCACCATCGTCACTGGCTCGACACCTTGATCTCCATTGTTGCGTCGTGGTCGTATGGCCAACTATTGCTTCTACAACTATCTCTAATGCATAGTGATAAAGTAAATCAATTACATGGCGTATGCATTTCATACAATAAAGAGACAACCACAAGGCTCCT
This sequence comes from Triticum dicoccoides, assembly GCF_002162155.2. Lineage (NCBI taxonomy): Eukaryota > Viridiplantae > Streptophyta > Magnoliopsida > Poales > Poaceae > Triticum > Triticum dicoccoides. The sequence goes on from NC_041389.1 coordinate 275,426,516, forward strand.
GCCGGTGGCCAGATATCTTACAAAACATAATCATCTCATACAATAACATATATCTCATCATGTCTTGACCATATCACATCACAACATACCCTACAAAAACAAGTTAGACGTCCTCTACTTTGTTGTTGCAAGTTCTATGTGGCTGCTATGTGTTTCTAGCAAGAATCGTTCTTACCTACGGCAAAAACCACGACGGTGATTCGTCAAGTTTGTTGTTTCAACCTTCTTCAAGGACCGACCATAGTCAAATTCGATTCAACTAAAGTAGGAGAAACAGACACCCGCCAGTCACCTTTATGCACAACTAGTTGCATGTTAGTCGGGGGAACCGGTCTCATGTGTGTGGACATGTAAGGTTGGTCCGGGCCGCTTCATCCCACAATACCGCCGAATCAAAATAAGACGTTGGTGGTAAGTAGTATGACTATCACCTCCCACAACTCTTTGTGTTCTACTCGTGCATATCATCTACGCATAGACCTGGGTCATGATGCCACTGTTGGGTTCGTTGCATGGAAAATATTTTTTTCTACGCACAAGCAATGATCTATCCATGGAGATGCATATAAACAAGGGGAAGAGTGTGTATACGTACCTCATGGACCGTAAGGGGAAGCATTTCACAATGCGGTTGATGTAGTCGTACTTCTTCGTGCTTCAACCGATCAAGTACCAAACTCACGGCACCTCCGCATTCTGCACACATTCAGGTCGGTGACGTCCCTCGCCTTCTTGATCCAGCAAGATGCCGAGGTAGTAGATGAGTTCCGTCAGCATGATGACATGGTGACGGTGATAGTGAAGTGATCTCCGTAGGGCTTCACCTAAGCACTGTGAAAATATGACCGGGGGTGTAAACGGTGGAGGGGGATGCCACACACG
>NC_041389.1:275427690-275436782 GCF_002162155.2 Triticum dicoccoides
ATATAGGTGGGAGGGAGAGGGGAGGCTGCCAGAAGGCGCCCCAAGTAGGCCGAATCCTACTTTGGGTCCGCCCCAAGTGGCGCCCCCTGCCATATTTAACCGAGGGAGAAGGAAAGAGGAGGGAGAGGGAAGGCAGTGGGAATCCGAATCCACACTTTCCTTTCCCTTCTCCCCTTTCCTTCTCCTCCTTAGGCTGTCCCATATGGGGGGCGCACCAGCCCCTTGTGGCTGGTGTGTTTCCCCTCTTGGCCCATAAGGCCCATATCTTTTGCCGGGGGTGCCCGGAACCCCTTCCGGTGACCTAATAAGTACCCGATAACCCTCGAAACACTTCCGATGTCCGAATACCATCGTCCTATATATCAATCTTTACCTCTCTGCCATTTTGAGACTCATAGTTATGTATGCGCTTATCTGGGACTCCGAACAACATTCCGTCACCATATCACATAACTCATATAATACTATATCGTCATCGAACGTTAAGCGTGTGGACCCTTCGGGTTCGAGAACTATGTAGACATGACCGAGACACCTCTACGGTCAATAACCAATAGCGGAACCTGGATGCTCATATTGGCTCCGACATATTCTAGGAAGATCTTTATCGGTCGAACCGTATGACAACGTACTTAATTCCCTTTGTCCATCGGTATGTTACTTGCCCGAGATTCGATCGTTGTTATCTTCATACCTAGTTCAATCTCGTTACCGGCAAGTCTCTTTACTCGTTCCATAATACATCACCTCGTGACCAACTCCTTAGTTGTTTTCTTGCAAGATTATGATGTGCATTACCGAGAGGGCCCAGAGATACCACTCCGATACTCAGAGTGACAAATCCTAATCTCGATCTATGCCAACTCAACAAACACCTTCAGAAATACCTGTAGAGCATCTTTATAATCACCCAGTTACATTGTGACGTCTGATAGCACACAAGGCATTCCTCCGGTATCCGGGAGTTGCATAATCTCATAGTCGAGGGAACATGTATTTGACATGAAGAAAGCAATAGCAATAAAACTATACGATCATTATGCTAGGCTAACGGATGGGTCTTGTCCATCACATCATTCTTCTAATGATGTGATCCCATTATCAAATGACAACTCATGTCCATGGTCAGGAAACCTTAACCATATTTGATCAATGAGCTAGTCTAGTAGAGGCTCACTAGGGACACGGTGTTTGTTTATGTATTCACACATGTATTAAGGTTTCCGATCAATACAATTCTAGAGTGAATAATAAACCTTTATCATGAATAAGGAAATGTAAAATAACAACTTTATTATTGCCTCTAGGGAATATTTCCTTCATGGACCTCTAGCGGCAAAGGTATTTGGGTGAATATGGTATGTGTACGTGTTGATTCGACCCTAACTTTTCCAATGTGCCGCCCTCTTAATAGTACGGTTTTCCTATGACTCAAATCCACCGAAAAAGAAACGCCAGAAACAATCGTCTTCACTCTTTATCACTGAGGGGATTGAACCGTCTTGTGCCATAAGTAATATTATCTGAAATGCTCAATGCACACAATTAGTCTGCAAATAGCATTCTCATCACTCAGCAAAACCATTAGAGAGAAATATGCCCTAACAATAAGTTTAATCAAGCATTAGGTAGGTTGATTTGATTTCTTATGGCATCTCTAACATGACCTACAAGTTTCCTCCCGCATCCGTCCGCGCACAAGGAGGACTAGTCCATAGACACGAACGTGGGAGGCAGCCATCCAACGCTACCCCCATACATTTCAAACACTTTTTCAGCAAACCGGACGAAGTTCCTTCAATCATGGCGTATTTCATATAAACCGAACGAGATTCAATACACTTTGGACATTTTTTAACTAAAAACTATGCTGGAGTAAGGTAAAACTAGTCTACAGCTAGCGCGTCAGTGGATATCCATGCACACGACATGGATACCCTTGTCTAGTCTACAATGGGCCGCGGTGGATCTTCATTGCCTTCCCCATGTCTAGAAGCCCCCTCACCAGACTGCCGTGAGCCCTGGAGGTATATGCTTCAGCGCAAAGGGTGGCTCGATTCCCCATGTTCTACAGCACTCCTCATCAGAGTGGAACCATCGTGATGTGCTTCAAATGGACGGGAAGGTGACGATGATGGTTGTGACCGGGCAAGACATCAGTTGTGTACGCTTGTGTCGCCTCGGTGGTGGCCTTCAATGGACCCAAGCGGCGGCGGCCTCCCGTGTCCTACTTCTCCTAGATGATGGCGGCAACCGCGGACATGCTAGCCACCATTTCATCCCTATCCATGATGCCGACTTCTTTCTCACCGGTAGGGTGCAGTTACATGCACGTTGATGGCGAATGGCACGGTCCGGGGCACGGGAGCAGCGGTATGACGTGGCGTCGCACTACAAAAAAATACACTTCCGTGATGATACGTGTTTGTCATAGTAGGTTGCGTTTTTTTGTCATGCATGTATATCCATGACGATTTTATGACAGAATCAAGATAGTCATACCTGTGCTGTCGTAGAAGTGTTCCATGACATTACCAAAATTATCATCACGGAAGTGTCCACTTCCATGATGATAAATCGCGCATCACCGAAGTGCTTTCGTCAAGGGTGACTGACACGTGGCATCCACCGTAACGGAATGCCGTTAAGCTATCGGGTCGGGTTTTGGATCCGATAAGCCGTTAACAGCCCCGACCAATGGGGATTTTCCACGTGTAAAATCATCATTGGCTGGATGAAACACGTGTCGGCTCATCGTTGGAACAGATGTCATCCACTCATTGGACAGAAGGCGCCTATGATACGTCGACACGTGGCACAGCCCAATAGAGGCCCATTCTTGTGAAAAGGCCGGCCCGTTTGACTTGGTCAAAAGGTGGCGGGCCAGCCCATGGAAAGCCTGTTAACGACATGTTCAGATATAGCCCATTTACAGCCCGCTAACCCAAGGCCCGTTACGCCCTATCCGAATTAGGCCCAGTAGCGTCATCTAGGCCATCCAATATGATTCCAGCCCATTTTCACTTCTGGCCCATGTATGGCCCATGATGTCTTTCGGCCCATACGAGGCCCTTTGTAACGATTGGCCCATTAACGGCCCATGGTGAAACTGGCCCACAGTGAACAGTGTATCACTTTATACCCATTAACGACCCGTGGTGAAACTGGCCCGTAATGAACATTGTATCACTTTATACCCATTAACGGCCCGTTATTCCGTTGGGCCGTTTCCAGCCCATGTTATCTTTCGGCCTTCTCAGAGCCCATTTACTCTTGGGATCATTTCCAGCATTCGTTTACTTACGGACCATTACTGTCATTTTCTGCTTGTGGGCTAAATTCAGCCCGAGGTTATAGTCGGCCCGTTTTGTGGCCCGTTAATATGTTGGGCCATTTTCATAGCGTCATCAAATGCGGCCGATTAACGACGGCCCCTTATGGTCGGCCCATGAATAGACGATTCCAACTCTAGCCCGTTTACGGCCATAATGTGGTCTGTTATTGGCCAATGTTTGGCGAACCGATCATACGGCCCGTACAAGGCCCATTGATGAAACGGCCCATAGAAGGCCCATTGTGTCTACGACACGTAGAAGGCCCACTGTTTCTACGGCCCATAGGAGGGAAATGGTAACTACAGTAAACATGTAGCCGATGGTTATTGTGGCCTAGTTTTAAAAAATAGGTTATTGCGGTCACTAGCAAATCATGGAAAAAGAGATGCACTGACTATAAGAAAATAAATAAACAAGACAATGAGGAAATAAATAAGCAAGCAACTTACGCTAGGCTATCACGGCTATTACACATATTACATCCACTGGGCATCAAAGTTCGCCAGCAGTGCAAATATAGGGAACACAGCATCATATAAACGCTGCAGCAAAACAAGTCCAGAACTGAAACCACTTCAAAAGAGCTCAAGAAACAATATCCTGGGTACCCATAATGCTGGCAAGATGCTTAGCAAGCTTATTAACTTTCTCTTGTTTGGCGCTTAAGTCCTCCAGCACTTGTTGTTGCACCAGAAAGTATGCATCTGTATTCTGTAGGGACTTCCTCAGTCCTTCGGCTTCTTGTCGCATAACATCTAATCGATGTCTTTCAACTTTAAGTTGAGACTCAAGAAGCCGAACTGATTCAGGTAACGAGTTTGAAGAGCTGGTGCCAGCAGTAGTAGCCAGTAACTCAAACACTACATCAAGACAGGACTTTGGGGTTGTCTCAGTGTCTTCAATATAGTTTTTATCAGCTTTCTTGGAGACCAACAGGGATGTCTCACTATCTTGAACCTTATCTGCATTACTTCCTTTACCATTGCATAAAGGGGTATTCTTCTCCAATATTTTATCCGCATTCTAAAAGAGAAACAAACAAACACATCACAGGTTTACAATGTAGTACATGAAACTCATTTTGGTAAACCAGTTCAGTAGTAAGGTGGACAGGATAACAACATGAAACAAACATATATCTATTTAGTATGGTCACTGTATGGTCTATTTCATTCTAGATTATGTTGCCAAATCAAGATAGATATAGTTTGAATCATATCTATTTAAGATAAAGCAGCATAGACAGAATATAAGTGTAGGAAACTACACAGCAATAACAACACTTGTAATGTGCATGGCATGAGAACACAACTGTTTATTCAATTGAAACTGAAATCAACATAGGGCAAGTTACAACAACAAACGGCCAAACATGTTGAAGAAACAGGTTTAAAACATTCCTGTTGCGCCATTGGAGTTTCAATTGCATCCTTCAAATTTGAAATTAGTTGGTATGAGTAAATACAGTGATGCAATAGCAAAGTAGTATGAACCATAGCTACGAAACCTGACCCGAGAACAATTCTTCTTCTGCTTTAAGCGTTGACTTGGGGTTTGGAGTGGTGGTCCTCGTGCTTTGGGCACTGCAGTTGCCTTACTAACTGCTCGTGTTTGGGTGCTCTGTGGTGGAGACGGTGCTGTGTCAACGGGAACTGGGCTTCTATCTGCTGGGGTTGGGGTTAGAAGGGGTGTAGCTGGTTCTCTGTCCAACCGAGTAGGGGTACAATCTGCATGAGTATGGGTTATGTGTGGTGGGGCTGGTTCTTGGGCAAGTACAACCATGGTTCTATCTGCATCGACAGGTAGCACGATCTTTTCTGAAGACCATGTTTTTACTCCCACAGATACTGCCATCACTCCCTCCAATTGAAATGGCTGATAAACAAGAAAAGTAATTGAATGTACAGACATTGTAAGATAGACAGGTGCAATGAATAGTAGGGAAGAAAACAGGGCATGAAATAATTCACATTTATGTTGTCTAACCAAACAGAATAGCAGGACATAATTTCACATATATGATGGCTAATTAAACAGGATAGCTGACACAATTTCACATGTATGATGGCTAACTAAACAGGATAGAATGACATACTTCAAAATATGATGACTATGTAAACAGGATGACATGATATAACTATGCGATGTGTCTATTAAAGTGGTTGGCATGCCATAAATCACAAACATGCCGTCGATGGAAAAATGATGGCATGGTATAATTCACGGATAGAATGACATAATTTAAAATATGATGACTATGTAAATAGGATGAGATGATAGAACTATATTATGTCTTTAGAAAATGGGTTGGCATGCCATAATTCAGATACATGCTGTCTATGTAAACATCATGGCATGACATAATTCAAATATATGATTTATATACTAAGGAAGTGAGCAGAGGGCAATCGCATATATGATGTGTCAACTAAGGAGATGGCATTCAATATTGTGTATATGATGTAAAAACTAAGCATTGCAATACAACATATGCATGTATGAGTAATATAACCCTGCCAAGTTTGAGCATACACCTCAGGTGGATAATAGGACTGGTCATTTGCCTCTGAATCCTTCTTTGAAGAGCTATCTGTAACCAGCAAGATATCTGCTTCAGCAGGTAGCATTGTCTTCTCTGAAGACCTTGTTTTCACTCCAGATTTCTCCATCACCAATTCAAATGGCTTATGCATAGGAAGAGCAGTTGAATATAAAAACATTGTCGACAAAAGCAATGAGAAATACAAAAAGATGACATGATATAATTCACATATATGATGCATGCCTAAACAGCATGGCATTGCATAATTCACAAACATATGCCTTGCAACAAGATACCATTGCATAATTCACATATATAATGTCTTGCAACAAGATGGCATTGCATAATTCAATATATGGTAATTAGACACTAAACATGTGGCATTCACACAAAGCATGTCTAAACTAAGCAAATGACATAGCAATGCAAGATACCATACGCACGATGTGAGCAACATAACCCTGCCAAGTTAGAGCATGCACCTCGGGGAGGGGGGGGATATGACTGGTCATCTGTCTTTGAATCCTCCTCTGAGGAGCTATCGGTAACCAGCAAGACATGCGCTTCATCAGATAGCATTGTCTGCTCTGATGACCTTTTTTCCACTCTAGATTTTTCCATGACCGTGCCGAATGGCTGATGCACAGGAAGAGTAATTTAATGTACTAAAATTGTTGACAAATTTAACACGTAATAAAAAAATGATGGCATGATATAATTCACATATAAGATGACTGGCTAACCAGGGTGGCATTGCAAAATTCACATATATGATGCCTAGCCAAAGAAGATGGCATTGCATGATTCACATATACGATAAAGAAACTAAACATATGGCATTGACACAAAGCATGTCTAAACTAAGCACATGACATCTTTAATGTATACAGTAAGCAATGCAAGGCACCATATGCATGATATTACCAACATCAGCATGCCAAGTTAGAGCGAAGACCTCATGGGGTAAATAGGAGTGGTCTTATCCTTCTAAATCCCCCTCGGAACAGTTATCTTCCTCTTGATTACGATCCGAAATGGGTGGAGGGGGGCTGCCTTTGCACCCATCATGGAACGATGTCTGCATGAAATTTTATTGCCATGCAAGACTCGTCTCTTTTGCTCTACATGATTAGTTCCATTGTGTACAATAACTGGCATGCATAGGAATAAAACATAGTGAGATTATGTAAGGAGTGCATGCAGAAATCCAGAGTGATGGTAGCAAACTGTGCATAGACCCAAAACCAATGATAGCAGGCCGATAATAGCTTTAGTTAAAAAATACAGATAATGGCTCCTTTAATGTTTGTTTGCACCCAACATGAAACTCATAGTAGACACCGGAGATTAACTAGATAGTAGACAGATAGTACTGATTGCTGCCCCAATATGTACCCCACAACCATTTAAAAACTCAAGTTTCAGCATTAGTTTGGACCCGACTCGGAATCTAATAGGTGAACACGACGATAAGGTAGCATGACATCATATTAAGCGACACATAACGTAAGTAGACACGGAAGAGTGCGACCTCTCTTGCGTACCCGTGTAGTCCTCAAGGTCATCAGCTCGGTTGATGATGGTAATGCAGTTGTCGTGGCTGCCGGCGGCGGGGAAGAAGATCTGAGGCGACGAAAGATGGTCTGGAGAGTGGATCCTTGCTGTGGTGAACCCTTCCGTCGTTGGAGTAGCTGAGCTGGGGTGGAACACAACACCGCAGGAGCAGGACAAACCACATAAGGTTTTCTTTGACACATATCTGTAACAGAAGTAATTGAGTAAGGGCTTGTTTGAATTTGAGGATTCTAACAGTGGAGGGATAGGAAATAGACAGGAATAGGATAGGAATGCACGTGCAAAATAGAGAATTTAAAAACACAGGATTTCTGCCAATCTGGGTGTTTGATTCACAACAATTGGAAGATCACAGGATGCAAAAAAGCATGGTGAGATTAAGTCAAACCACAAGAAAATGTACGGTTATAATGCTATTATGCTACTATCTCTTAGTCTTGTGCTTGATGAATAGGAATATGAAATGGAGGAAAAGTTGAAATTATAATTCCTACGGTTTTTCTTTCAAGGAGACACTAAAGGAACAAATCCTACAGTTTTCCTTTGCTCCATTCCTTTGCACCAAATTCATGAAAAGTAGTACCATAGTAAACTTTCCAATTCCTATGTTTTTCATTCACTTTTCCTTTCAAGCACTGGCGATTCTAGTAGGCAGGCTTGAGCAAGGAAAATCCTACACTAAAAAAATGTTTTTGTTCTACTTATATTACTTTGGTCCTAGGCCACTACCATACTAGCTCAACTCCCAGGCCCATCGACAAATGCACAGCTCAAATGCGCAGAGATAAATAATGATGGCATTCAAGAGAGTCCATCACCGATAGCTAAGTTGCCTGGTACCTCACTGCTTGTCATATAGTAGGATAAAATAATCATTTTTCCCATTACTATGAGTGCTCAGTGGATAATATATATAACATGTAGAGAGAAAAAGAGATGCAACAAGTGTACAACCTCTTTGGTGAAGCCATGTCAATCTCCGCGTGATTGGGTTGGCCGGTGAGGATGCTCCGGCTGACTTGGCTGTCGGAGGAGGGGAAGAAGATCTTAGGCATCTGGAGATGGAGCCCGAGGTACTGCTCCGGTTTCGTCGTTGGAGCAGCTCCGGTGAGTTGTACGACGCCGAGGCTGAAGCAGGACAAGAGAGACAACGTTAACCTGAGTGGAATTCTAATAGCATCTCCAATACATGACGTAAAATACATAACCACAAAGTGCTAGATGTAAAATACATCAGCCGCTCACCTCTGAAATTAACTGTCAAAACTGAACTTAACTGTCGAAACTTGAACTTAACTGTCGAAACTGAATTTTGCTGTCGAAACTGAATTTTGCTGTCGAAACTGAATTTTGCTGTCGAAACTGAACGCACTAGCAAGGTGAGGCTACACGTCGGTCGACTGACTTTTTCATCTCTGATCAGTCAATTTTGCAGTTGTTGGATACGAAATCAAGGGTCTGCGGTTCATCTTCAACCTCCACCCCCCTGAGCCGCCAGCCACCACCGGCCAAACAACAGCCCCCCGCCGCCCACGGCCGGCGGTGCGCCGCCCCGCCCACCCCGAAAACACTCCACACCGTCGGCCCGCCGCCGCCCCGGCCATCCCTCTAGGCCTCCCCGTGTCGAGCTTTTTCTTCGG
>NC_041389.1:275437026-275461320 GCF_002162155.2 Triticum dicoccoides
GACTGACCCAAAAGTCGATTCAGTCGACTGAAGTGTAGCTAAATCGGAGCAGCATCGCAAGCAAGAGCAAGAGTGAGAGCAGCAGCACGAGCAAGAGCAATAGCAAGAGCAGACCACGCAGGGGACCGAGAGCAAGAGCAGAGCAGCAGCACGAGCGATAGCTAAAGCAGCAGCAGCTCCTACTGATGTGGACGTCGCCGTTGAGGGAGAAATGTCGTGGAGGAAGTGGCCGGCGATGCCGCCGTGGATGGAGCCGCGTCGTGTCGGCTCGTGACCGAGCGCCGACAGCACCATGAGATCGAATCAAGAAGAAAATGTGTCGATTAGTGTACAACCTCTTTGGTGGCGCTGATTAGGCCGCAGCTTCATCCGAGGAAATGGTGATGATAATGCTCTTACGGTGGTGCAGGTGAAGATGGCAGTGTGGGAATGGATGTGGCGCGAAAGACGAGGGAAACATTGGCGCAGCTCCTTGGAGGTGGAGGACGGGGTGGCTGAACCGGCGGGACGATGAGATCGACGACGGATACTCATCCGGTACGGTGGATGAGGGACGTCGAGGTGTTGCTGTGGACGACATCATCGGGGAAGAGGCTCCGGCTGGGTGGCGGCCAAAGCAGGGTGTGGGGTTTCGTCACGGGTTTTCACGGCCTTCGTGTACGAATGGGTGGGCAGATGGGATGGCAGTGGGGAACCATGGCTTAGGGACGCGCTTGTCCGAAATGTGGGGTAAGTTATGAAAGTACCCCCACCGATTTGAGGCGGTTCTTTCGATTCAGGGGTACCACGGGCATTTCACACGTTGGGATTTCATAGGAGGTGGGAGTTTTCGCGCGCGTTGTAATTTCGGAATAGCAAGGCACGGGTTGAGATGGAATTGTCGGAGCACAACGAGATAAAGATATATCTTAAATATTTCGGGCTAACAAGGCGCGGGTTGAAGAGGCGGGAGTTTCGCAGCACGATAGACAGAGACGCTAGCTTGAATTTTCGGCATAACAAGGCGCGGCTTGAAATTTCGGAAGAACAAGCTTAACGTGTACCTTGAAAAAGACAATTTGCACCTCAACACGCACAACACACACACAAACACCATTTAGACTAGAGTAAGGTACACGTGCATTGCACGCATGAGATTTGGCAACCAAATTATGAATAAATACCACATTATAGCATGTAAGCTTTGAGTCATATATGCATGATGTAGATGTTCGTTTAATTCTTATAGTTCATTTCATTCAAAATCATCTAGTTTTTATAAGAAAGCTAATCTATTTTAAGATTCATGAAATTGTGCGTTGTAAGACATAAAGTAAAAACAAATAATGGAAAATCATTTAGAAAAACATTTGGGCAATTCTGGTACGGAAGATTCTAGAACAAAGAAGAAGTGCTTGTGTTTTGATGTTTGTGCATTATGCTTAAGTTCAACCATGGAGTCTTCTAGATTATACATGTGGCGAAATCTGGTGGAATCTAGATGATATCCAACGGCCAGTAGTGCTCAAATTTGCCATCTTTTGGACCATCGGATTCGCCTCATCCAACGATCATCTTTCAAAGTTAAAGTTACCCGCACACAATAAAAAAAATTATATATAGGGGTATAGATATAGATATGTGATGCGAAAGCCACCCATCATCTCCAATTAGAATAGTGTGTCCATGCACGGATGCGACATGGCCAAATGATGTCTGCCATCGGTATCTCAAATTCAAATGAGTCTGACCTTGTTCAATGTGTATACATTACAACATGCTCGTTTCCAAACCACACCGCACAGATCTCCGTTATATTCATGCATGCATGGGTTTCAAACATCAGGATCTCTTATTCAAATATTTGCATTCAACTTTACATTGATTATGACCTCACCTAGTCTTTTACACCCACACATTCATCTTCTCTTTATAATTGTACCACTTACTTTCTCTCGTGCATGCATGCACACACACTACTAGTCAGCATTATCCATCGCACACATGCAATCTTTTTCTTCAGGTCGGTCTCCCATGAAGGCACACACCCACACACATCCCCATCTCCATCATATCGTGCATTCTTTATCTCTCACGCGTGCATGCGCAACGATTGATGTTCCTCTATGTATGTGTGTATATAGCTAGGTCTTTCATAGTTTTCCACACAAACCGATCAATCGAAATATCTAGTGAGGTCTCACCCTCTTTCCCACGTCCACATCGATCAATCTATACCTCTCTATATAGGATTAACATATATAGCTAATACACCCACATTAATTATATATATCCAACGTCTCCCTCTCATCATCCATGCCTTCCGCTTCATCTCTCAGACGCGCGCACAATGGCGAAGACAGGGGCAGTAAGGGCCCTGCCCCCCTAACATCACTATATATCGAGGCTAATATGAATGTGATCTTTAGACAATTGCTGCTAAAAATGGTGTAAGTTCATGAATTGACCCTCCTCGTAAAGGATTAGCAATGCTTGGCCCCCTAGATCATTTATTTTTCATGGCTCCACCACTGCGCGCAACAGCGCACGTTCTCGCCCCCTCTCTCTAAATATTGATCTCGCACTTGTGCATTCCTTCATAGTCTCCCTCCACTTGGCCCCTCGCACCATCTTCTAGCCCCCCACCAGATTTTGCCACATGTACAATCTAGCAGACTCCATAGTTGAACTTAAGCATAATGCACAAACCTCAAAACAACAGTGGTTCTCTTTTGTTCTAGAACCTTCTGTATCATAGCTGCCCAAACTTTTTTTCTAGTTGAATTGCCATTATTTGTTTTTACTTTATGCTTTACAACGCACAATTCCATGAATCATAAAATAGATTAAGGGCTTCTTTGATTCAAAGGATTCTCAAAGGAATTTTGGAGGATTCTAATCATTAGGAATTTTTCCTATCTTGGTTGTTTGATTCGTAGGATTGTAAACCATAGGAATTTTCCATATGATTCATTTGCACTAGATTTCATAGGAAACATCCCATCCACTCAAATCTCTTTGAAAGAATTTTGTGTTTTTTATGCACAATCAAACACTCGTACAATCCTGTAGGATTCAAGACGACATTCCACTATAATCCCATGTTTTACCTATTCCCGCGTTTTGGAAATCCTACGAATCCAAGAGGCCCTAGCTTTTTTATAAAAACTAATTGATTTTGAATGAGATGAACTATAAGAATTAAACGAAGGTCTACATCAGGCATATATCCCTCAGAGCTTACATGCTATAGTGTAGTATTTATTCATAATTTGGTTGCAAAATCTGATGCGTGCAATGCACGTGTACCTTACTAGTACTTCGAGTATGTGCAAAACACGTAAATTAGAATTCCAATGGCATGCTACACAATGTCTATCTTACAGTTCATGAAGCCACGTGGCACATGTGGAGGCGTTGTCGTGACCTCCTTGTGTGGATTGATCACAGTGACGTGCTGCTGGTTCCAGAAGAATGTACTCGTCCTCCCTGAGCCATACTAGCAGTACATGCACGAAGCGAAGATTTGCACGCACGCCACGCACGTACTCATTCCCTCGCACACACACGCGGGTACACGGCAGACGCAATTTTGTACCAAGATCCACCCCATGTGATAATTTGAAGCGTGTAAAGTCGTTCACTTCATTGATGGTCAATTAATACAGCGCATGCAAATTGAGTGGATGTGAGGGCAGAAGAAAGACATTATTACTCAACTGCGTGCATGCGAGTAGTTAAATCATGGGTTGCTAGTAGTACTTCCATTGGTCTCCTTCGTATTTTGTGCCAATTTTTGACAGTAACATAATATTTATGCATTTGAGCAGTGTAGTCTACTTGAAATTTATGTTCCGCTGAACTCATCCGGAGCCGTTTCGGGCCTCGAAACCAAAACCATCAATTAATCTTTACCTTGTACCCATCACATTGGAAAGCCTGCTCACACCTACTAGTACGTACCAAACCTGAACGTGTTCCCACTATGCAGGTATTAGTACTAGTGCTAGTACTTAGGTTATAAAAAGGGGAACTACCTAACCGAAAATTACTCTACCTTTCCTCCTCATAAGTGCTTCTTCTTCATCCGTCCTTGCCATGGCCGGTGAGCAGAGCTCTAGGTCGAGAACTACTCGTAACAAGGGAGCGACGACCAAGGCTGTGGAAAAAAAAGAGAGGGCTCGCCTCCATGCAGAGACCTCGAAAGATCTCTCATGGGCGCGATGGCTCCCAGGAGCGCCCTAGCCGCGGAGGCGAACATGCCGAGCCGGCGGTGCTGGAGTCGTTATCCCTCGACGGCATGCCTGATCAGCTCAATAAGCACCTCGATAAGCAGAAGGAGTTCATTCAAGGCTTGGTGGAGCTGCTGAAGGAGAGCCTCGATGACATGCCCGCTGAGCTCAATAAGCAGGGGGGAGTTGACCGCCGGCTTGGTGATGCTGCTGAAGAAGAGCATTGCCTCGGAGAAGAAGGCGACCAGCGAAATCCTGCGACTTCAAGAGGACAAGGCGAAGCTCTGCCACGAGATCGACCTGTTGAAGGAGAAGAACGCCGGCTGGAAGAAGTTGCATGAGAATAGTAGTTCCTCAATGAAGATGCTGCAGGCCCTCATCATGGAACAGAAGGAGGAGTTGGCGAAGCTCCGCATCAAGCACCCGGCTGCTGTCAAGGTACGTATTGCGGCCGTTGAACAGATGATGAAGGCTCGCGTCAAGAAATCATGCGTCATGGACAGAATCAAGAAGATGGCGGAGGAGACGCGCAAGGAGATGGAGGTCGTGGAGGCGATGAAGAATTAGTTACAACTCCGCGGCGAATTAGATCATTTGGGGTGATAATCTTCCTTCTTCTTTTGCTCCTGTGTTTCATATTTTGCTTCAGGTGTTTCGCCGCACGTGTCACGTTCTCTGCGAGGCATGAATAGAACAATGCTTTTTTTAGGGAATGAATAGAACAATGCTAACAATGAGATGACTAGCAAATTAGATCATTTTTTATCACCATATGGCACTGGGCTGCCGACTTTCGTGCTCCTCCGTCGTAGTACTACTCCAGTGGAAAACTTGAGTATACCGCATGGTTCTTTGCTCCTCCTCAAGTCATCGACGCATTTATATGAGCGGTCAAATCACAAGGCCCCGCCTTCCAGCAGTAATGAGCCGTCAAATCACAAAGGCCCTCGCCTCTCGTGAAACCGACCAAGCTAGACTGCCCCGCTGAGGGAGTCCTGGATTAGGGGGTGTCCGGATAGCCGAACTATCACCTTTGGCCGGACTCCTGGACTATGAAGATACAAGATTGAAGACTTCGTCCGGTGTCCGGATGGGACTTTCCTTGGTGTGGAAGGCAAGCTTGGCGATACAGATATATAGATCTCCTACCATTGTAACCGACTCTGTGTAACCCTAACCCTCTTTGGTGCCTATATAAACCGGAGGGTTCTAGTCCGTAGGACGAACAACAATCATACCATAGGCTAGCTTCTAGGGTTTAGCCTCTCTGATCTCGTGGTAGATCTACTCTTGTACTACCCATATCATCAATATAAATCAAGCAGGAGTAGGGTTTTACCTCCATCGAGAGGGCCCGAACCTGGGTAAAAACATCGTGTCCCTTGTCTCCTGTTACCATCCGCCTAGACGCACAGTTCGGGACCCCCTACCCGAGATCCGCCGGTTTTGACACCGACATTGGTGCTTTCATTGAGAGTTCCTCTGTGTCATCATATTTAGGCCCGATGGCTCCTCCGATCATCAACAATGATGCGGTCCAGGGTGAGACTTTTCTCCCCGGACAGATCTTTTATTCGGCGGCTTTGCACTGCGGGCCAATTCGCTTGGCCATCTGGAGCAGATTGAAAGCTACGCCCCTGGCCATCAGGTCAGATTTGGAAGTTTGAACTATACGGCTGACGTCCGCGGAGACTTGATCTTCGACGGGTTCGAGCCACAGCCAAGTGCGACGCACTGTCACGATGGGCATGATCTAGCCCTGCCGCCGGACAATGCCCTGGAGGCCGCACCAGTCTCCGCTCGGACCCTTAGCTCGGAGCCAACTGCGCCGATCGAGGACGGGTGGCTGGACACCGCCTCAGGGGCTGTGATGTCTACGGCGATTGAGCCGAACAGCATCTCTGTCCTTTGCGAAGCTCGTGACTCCAAGGTGCCGGACTCCCCTCTAGACTCCGAACCTTCCGCGCTCCTGCCGATCGAATCCGATCGGGCGCCGATTATGGAGTTCACCACCACGGACATCTTTCAGCACTCGCCCTTTGGAGACATCCTGAATTTACTAAAGTCTCTCTCTTTATCAGGAGAGCCCTGGCCGGATTATGGTCAGCAAGGTTAGGATGCGGACGACGAAGAAATTCAAAGCCCACCCACCACCCACTTTGTAGCCACTGTCAAAAGTTTAAACGACGTGCTCAACTTCGACTCCGAAGACATCGACGGTATGGACGACGATGTAGGAGACAAACATGAACCAGTACCTATAGGGCACTGGACAGCCACCTCATCTCACGATATATACATGGTGGACACACCTAAAGGAAGCGACGACGAGGAATAACGAGACGCCACGAGGGATCATTCCCTCGAAAAGCAGTCAAAACAGCGACGTAAGCGCCGCTCGAAGTCCCGCCTCGACAAAGACAGCAGCCATACAGACCCAGCCATAGAGCAGGGAGAACCGGTGGACGACGAACATGCTATCAAGCAACCGTCCGAACAGGACAACCTGGATAAACAATCCGTGCCCGGCGAAGATAACAGTCCGGACGATCTCACGCCGGACAAGTTGCTGGAGCAGAAGAACCTCCACAAAAGGCTCGTCGCCATTGCGCGTAGCCTGAAAAAGCAGAAGCGGAAGCTCAAAACAACGGAAGATGCGCTCAGAATCAGATGGAGCAAAGTACTCAACACCGCAGACAAATACAGCGATAGTCGCCGAACAAAGAGCTACCCGAAGCGAAAACTACTGCCCGAATTTGATGAGGAGGCAGTAGAGCCCCTGCAATCAAACAACAAGGAGACCACCTGGTCGGATAGACAACCCCATGGCAAACATAGAGCGGCAAACGACGCCGCACACAAGCCGGCACGCGATCCGCACACGGATTTGCATCAAAAAGATGGCCCAATTAGATCTATGTACGGGCCAAGAAAGCAAGCTCTAGTAAGCAATGCAACAAATCAAGTATCCGAATATTGGTACACCTAAATATAGGGGTGCTGCACACCCCCTATGTTTCACCGATGAGGTTCTGGAATATGAATTTCCAGCGGGATTTAAACCCGTAAACATAGAGGTTACGACGGAACAACAGACCCTGGAGTCTAGATTGAGGATTACATCCTCCACATACACATGGCTAGAGGAGATGACCTCCACGCCATAAAATACTTACCCTCAAGCTCAAAGGGTCAGCCCGGCATTGGCTCAAAAGCCTCCCCGAAAACACCATTGGAAGTTGGGAAGAGCTCGAGGATGCTTTTCGGGCAAATTTTCAAGGGACCTATGTCTGACCTCCGGATGCACACGATTTAAGTCACATAACTCAACAACCCGGAGAGTCAGCCCAAAAATGTTGGACACGGTTCCTAACCAAGAAGAACCAAATAGTCGACTGTCTGGACGCCGAAGCCTTAGCAGCTTTCAAACACAACATTCGAGACGAATGGCTCGCCAGACACCTCGGCCAAGAAAATCCAAGAACAATGGCCGCATTAACAAGCCTCATGACCCGCTTTTGCGCGGGAGAGGATAGCTGGCTAGCAAGATGCAGTACCAGCGACCCAAGTACATCCGAAGTCAGGGATGGAAACGGGAAACCGCAACGCAGCAAGGACCAGCGCCGGACCAAGGGAAACAACCCGAAGAGCACGGCAGTCAACGCCGGATTTAAAAGCTCTCGGTAGAATCATAAAAAACTTCCCCTTAAGGATAACAGGGACGAGCTATCCAACTTAAACAAAATCTTGGACAAGATATGCCAAATCCATAGTACTCCCGGGAAGCCTGCAAACCATACCCACAGAGATTGTTGGGTCTTCAAGCAGTCCGGCAAACTCAACGCCGAACACAAGGGGCTCGACACACCAAGCGAGGATGATGACGAACCCCACAAGCAAAGCACTGGAAAACAAAAGAATTTCCCACAAGAAGTCAAAACAGTAAACTCACTTTACGTGACAAAAGGGAAAACTAGAATGGCGCCCATAGAGGTACACGTCATGCGGCCTATCCCAGAGGAGTCCCGCCACTGGTTATTAAAACCAATCACCTTCGACCATCAGGATTACTCTAGAAGTATCTGGAATGCAGGATGGACTGCCTTGATATTAGACCCAATAATTGGCGGACTCCAATTTACACAAGTCCTGATGGACGGCGGCAGTGATCTAAACCTGCTATACCAGGACACAATCCGCAAAATGGGGATAGACCCAACCAAAATTCGCCATAGCAACACTTCCTTTCAAGGGGTAATGCCAGGCCCATACGCCCATTGTACAGGCTCTCTACTGCTAGAAGTTGTGTTTGGCTCACCCGACAACTTCTGCCGCGAAAAGTTAACCTTCCACCTCGCCCCATTTACAAGTAGCTACCAAGCACTACTGGGACGTGAAGCTTTCGCCCGCTTTAATGCAATACCGCATTATGCATCCCTTACACTTAAAATGCCCGGTCCGCGAGGCATCATCTCCTTAAAGGGAAATATCGAGTGTTCCTCGAGCGCGGAAGATTGTGTGACTGCCTTGACAGCCATACACTAAACCGACTTCACTAATCAAAGCACCTAAACAGCTCGTCCAGACCCCGGACACGGTTAGGCAAGTCCGGCGTAAACATACAAGGGCTTACTAGCCGCATACCCCCGCACAAGGGGCTCCGCGCCTGTACAACAAGAGACAATAAAGCTCAATCTTATTCATTTTTTGAATCATACTTTGTTTAATATAACGTACATTTTTGCACGATCTTTTTCAACTAAGTTCCTCTCTTTTACAGATGAACACCGTGCTACACCCGTCCAGGATACGGCACAACGGAGACACAGGCGCAGACCTGCAGTAGGGACCCGTTGCAAGGATTCTTTTCAGATTAAGACCCTGCGTAAACCTTTTTTACTGTCTCTTGTTGATACACATCCCCTGGTTTCTTGCCATAACCAAGGAGGAGGCTGGCGTTTTGGCATGGGCCACGTCAGAATTTTGCGCGTACCTGGACACCAGGGGCTTACTACCAAGGGCGTTGTTCGTCCCATTTTCATAAAGACCGAATACCTTACGGAGTGTTCGGCGTCTCAAGTTAGGCCTTATATGCATCAACTCCGAATCATGTCTTGGGTTTGCTCGGCTCCTGCGTTTTGCTACCTTACGTTCCGCTCTATCGGCTAAGGCGGCACCAGGAGAACTACTGCGATTGTGCCCCGATTCGGCCAGGCGAGCACCTCAGTAGAGAAAGCTGAAAAGTGACTGTCATGATATAGCGTGAGACTGGTCAACCACTCGATGACCCGCCGGAATCTATAGGATTCCTCCGCATTGACGAAGGGTCGTTTCCCGGTCAGGCACATACAAGCCCCGAATTCGGGTGAGCGCGATGCCCCTAGGGGCTATATAGTAGCCCCAGTCTCAAACTCCTATGGCTAAGTGAAAGTGATAAAGCATTATAGTCTGGTTGCCTAGTTTGCCGCGCTACCACCTCCTTTATAGGACCAATACGTTGGATCAAGTGTGAAAATGCGCCTTTTGCAAACACCCCCGCATTATATGCGTGGGGGCTGAAGCCGAAGACTGCCACCTTTCAGGTTATATACACATATACATTAATGGCCGCACGAGAGGTATTTTAATTCTTCAAGGCACAAGTATAAAAAGCTTTTATATTTCATCAAAACATTGTTTCACAATAATACATGTTATTCGAACATAATATCCTTCGAGCACTGCGTCTCTATTAAACGAGCGCCCTGCAGAACTTCCTAAAAATAGTGCTCGACAGGTACTCGGCTTTCGTCCGAATCTTGGGATGCAACATCGGTGGCCTTCATCTCCGCCCAGTATGTCTTGACACGGGCAAGAGCCATCCGCGCACCCTCTATGCATGCCGACCTCCTCATTGCATTGATATGCGGCACCGCACCAAGGAACTGCTGCACCAAGCCAAAATAACTCTTCGGCTCGGGCCTCTTCGGCCACAAAAGACTCATGACATCCCTCATGGCAAGTCCGGATAACCTAGTCAGCTCCGCCCATTCGGCCAAGCGATTGGTTAATGAAAGTGGGCGCTCTGGATTATGAACTGCGACCAAAAAACCTTTTCCATTTCATGATCCTTTTGATCTCGGAAGTGTTCGGCCGCGTCCGCGGCACTTGCGCCAAGTCCATATAAGCATCCTCCGCACTCCACAGCCGGTCCAACTGAGCATATTCAGGATCCATGAATTTCCTCCATAGCAGAAAGGGCTTTCCAGCCACGATATCTCCGGCCTGACGCAGCTCCTCCTTCATAGCTCTCATCGCAGAGCGAGCATCCTTGGCCTCGGTAGTGGCCTTCTTCAGGTACTCTTGTACCGCTCGATCTTCTTTTTCAAGAAGCTTGCAGCGGTCGGCAGCATTCTTCAACTTCACGGCCATCTCGGCCATTTCATTCTTGCTTCGGTAGTGAGCAGCCTGTTCGGCTTTTAGCTCTTCGACCGCCTTCAAGGCAGCCACATCACTCTTTCTGGCCTGCTCCTTAGCTCGGGTGAGCTCCGCCCGAAGGTTCTCCATGGCAGCGGCACCATCTGCATCAAGCATACATGTTGTAAGCCACGGGAATCAAGCTCCCTTACCAGGTGTCCGCTGAGAAATTGCATACCTTGTGACTCGTCAAGTCGCTTATTGACAAGCGCGATATCGGCATCCGCCACGTCAAGTTGCCGCTTTAGTTCGGTAAATTCATCAATCCGGCTAGCCACCGGACCCTTCGCCACCTACATAGGACGGGCGACATGTTATACCTGGGATTATGATCCTCGGCGTGCTGTCATTTTTTGACAACACACCGAGCCTCAGGGGTTACTATCTACACAGGGCGCATTTTATATGCGGAACTGTCAGAAGGTACATCATTTTGCGTACCTCAAAACCTGTCAGTAAACTTCTGACGGCTTCGTGCAATCCGCTCTCAGCGGATGAAATCCTTTCAATCACTGTACCCATTAACGCACGGTGATCTTCTGAGATAGACGCTCGCCCGAGCAGATCCTTTAGCTCCTCCGACCATACACCAGGTGGTGCCGGACTGGTCCGATGGCCTTTTTGAAAGGTCGGACGCAGAGGTCTTCGGGGGGACATACGACTACCTTCCGGCCCTGCCGGACTTAGAGAAACCCTCCGCGATGACACCTCAGGGTTGCCTGCCTCGCAGGATGGTATGGCAGGGGGAGGCGTTTCGCTCTCTATCATCTCCGGTCAAAGATCCCCCGAAGATGAGCTCTGCTGAGAAGGGCTGAGATCCAAACTACAAGGTAAAATTTCGGTTATCTTCATCAGAAATAAGGCAGGGTATCCTTTATTTTAACTCCCCTTTTTACTTACGGCTCGGTGGAGGGCTGATCCACTTCGGGGCACAATGCGGCCGAGGCATCTCTCAGCGTAGGACCCTCTGACGAACATTTCTCCCCCCGCTTTGAGACCATGGTCTCCGGGTCTTTAGAGGTGGTCCTCTTCTTCCCTTGGATGGAGGGATTCTCGATCCCTCCTTTCCTGACAGCCTCCTTCGCGGAGGCGGTAGCTTCCTTGTTCCCCCTTTCACCTTCTTTCGAAGGCGCAACCTCCAGCATCCTGGTTAACACGGGATCCGGCATGGTCTTAGGGAGGGGGCAGGACACCTGATTAATTTTGCTTTCGCTATCCACTCCTGTTCAAGGGACAGCTCTTTTGAGGGCAAATTCATGATAAATATGGGATAGCGTGTCCGGGTATAGGGCTACTTACTTGAGTATCCGGGCGATTGCAGCTCAGACCTGCGTCCTCGGTCAAGTTCGGACACATCGCTTGTGATCCAAAGAAAAGCTTATACATCTCCACGAGCGTTGCACCCACAAAATGTTGGAGAGCTCGTGGTCCCTCCGGGTTAAATTCCCACAGGCAAAGGGGGCGACGTTTGCAGGGCAGGATGCGACGAATCAGCATGACCTGCGCTACTACGACCAGAGTGATCTCTCTCTAGGAGGTCTTGAATGCGGCCCTGCAACAAGGGCACGTCCTTGGACGGCCCCCAGTCAAGTCCTTTATTGACCCATTACGCTAGCCGCGGTGGAGGACCCGAGCGAAAGGCAGGCGGCACCACCCATTTGGTGCCCCTGGGAGCTATGATATAAAACCATGCTTGTTGCTATAGGTTGAGCTCCTCTTGGAAAGAGCCCTCGGGCCACGGAGCATTAGCATTCCTGCTTATAACAACCCCTCCGCACTTTGCCTGCTGCCCCCTGATCATCTTTGGCTCCGCTTTGAAGGTCTTGAGCCACAATCCGAAGTGAGGGGTAATGAGGAGGAAGGCTTCGCATACAACAATGAACGATGAGATGTGGAGGATGGACTCCGGATCCAAGTCGTGAAATTCCAACCCATAATAAAACATGAGCCCCCTCACGAGGGGGTCCGTCGGGAAGCCTAGTCCCCGAAGGAAGTGAGACGCGAACACCACACTTTCACCAGGCTTGGGAGTGGGAATAACCTACCCTTGGGCGGGCAACCTATGCGAAATTTCGCCGGTTAGATACCTGGCATCTCCTAGCTTTAGCACGTCTTCTTCCGTAATGGAGGAAGGCATCCACCGGCCTTGCAGGTCGGAGCCGGACATCATCGAAGGTCCGAAGCGCCTGAATCTGGAGCTTTGGGTGTTGGAACTCGAAGCGAGGGGCGGATTCGATTGAGATTGAAAGAAAGGAGTGGAGCCTTGGTTTCTTTATAAAGAGGTTGAATACCAAGCGCCTTCCCCGTGACC
Organism: Triticum dicoccoides; assembly: GCF_002162155.2. Lineage (NCBI taxonomy): Eukaryota > Viridiplantae > Streptophyta > Magnoliopsida > Poales > Poaceae > Triticum > Triticum dicoccoides. Next base: position 275,450,005 of record NC_041389.1, read on the forward strand.
GTTCGGGACTCGCCTTCGATCGAGGAGACGTGCCAACGGGCACGACTGGGTTACAAACGCCCATATTAATGAGAATCCCGGAATAAAGGGGACACGATCTCTGCTTTGACAAGACGTGCCAAGGAAACCGCCTCGCTAAACGCGCTGAGGTGGGACAGTAAAAACTATTCGAATAATGGCTTGGCCGTGGTGTGATGTCACGCCACGAAATACGTCAGCTGATTGAATTTGTGTAAATATTATTCTCTCTACGGTGGTATGTGGACCTTATTTTGCAGAGCCGGACACTATCCTTGTGTTCAAAATCTTCTATGAAGTATTCGGAGGAGGAACCTGCCTTGCAATGCCGAAGACAATATGCGCGCCGGACTCGTCGTCATTGAAGCCTGGTTCAGGGGCTACTGAGGGAGTCCTGGATTAGGGGGTGTCTGGATAGCTGAACTACCACCTTTGGTCGGACTCCTGGACTGTGAAGATACAAGATTGAAGAATTCGTCCCGTGTCCGGATGGGACTTTCCTTGGCGTGGAAGGCAAGCTTGGCGATACGGATATATAGATCTCCTACCATTGTAACCGACTCTGTGTAACCCTAACCCTCTTCGGTGCCTATATAAACCGGAGGGTTCTAGTCCGTAGGACGAACAACAATCATACCATAGGCTAGCTTCTAGGGTTTAGCATCTCTGATCTCGTGGTAGATCTACTCTTGTACTACCCATATCATCAATATCAATCAAGCAGGAGTAGGGTTTTACCTCCATCGAGAGGGCCCGAACCTGGGTAAAAACATCGTGTCCCTTGTCTCCTGTTACCATCCGCCTAGACGCACAGTTCGGGACCCCCTACCCGAGATCCGCCGGTTTTGACACCGACACCCGCCCTCTAGCCTTTTAAAAAATGTATACTTTTGTATAGTAGTAGTATCGATGGATTGCGCCATGGAGCAAAACTTGAAATTAAAAAAAAAGGTGGTACATATAGAGAGCGCTCATTCCCAAATTATGCATATAGTACTATTAAAAAGGCTAGTCACAATAATGGTGTCTAGCACAACCCACCCCTCAAATAAAACTAAGCATCCTGGAATTCTTTGACAAAACTAAGCACACTGAAATTCTTTGAAAACTAAACTGCTGGCTATATGATGTTGGCCATATATATTGTACGTATATAATGTCAAGAAATGAGTGGTAGTACTATACCAACTAAAAGATGAAATGTAAGAAATACTAGCATGTACGTACTGAAGATTTAAAGTAACAAGAAGAAACATAACATAGTTCTGCTGGGGGCTCAGCACAACACACCCCTCAACTTAAATTAAGCACACTTGAAATTAAACTTTGCAACTATTCCGGTAGACACTGCATTACAACCACCAAGAGCAACAACACTGCCACCTTACTCGGAGTCCTCGTCCACGTCCTCGACTTTGTCCTTGTCCCTCTTCCTCTTGGCTGATACTTCTTTGCTTGAACCGCACACTTGGCTCTTGCTCTTCATCCAACCCTTGTAGATATTGAAACAAAGGTAGCCATCCATTGCAGTGTAGTGGATGTGGTCTATATATAGTACATTCCGCTGCCATGCATAACGATGAAACATGTATGGAGGTTTCTCCAGTTTACTGTACGAAGGATGAACCATGGCTCCTGCCAGGGTCAGCATTGAAGGCTGACGAGAGGACACCAGCCGATTCTTCTGGAGGTCAAAGGGGTTGCCTACAATGAGTCCTATCCGACCTAGGACTTATTTGTCATTCGTAAAGTCTACAGTGACAAATTTGACTAGGTTGCTCTTGAGGAAGTTCTTAAAATCCAGGCATTCAACGTCGGCACGGCATATGTGGTAGACCAAGCATAAGTCATGCACGCAAACCTGGATCACAGTGGGCTTCTTATTCTCTTCGTCCTTTAGATCATTCTCTCATCCCAGGACTGTGGTGTACTCAACATCTAGCCCAATGACCCACTCATCATCTGAGTTTTTGAACATGCGTCTGAAGTGAGAAAGGCATGCTTTCACCGTCGCGGAAGAACAGGTGTAGATGACATCGAACTCATCGTCGGTGATGGTTCTAACCTTGTACTCACCGCCGATCATGGAGATTTGGGACGCCATGGATTTGGGAGGAGGGTTAGGATTAGTGGAACTATCGTAATGTGAAAGGACGGGACGACTAGGAGCGAACCGCCGTATTATTGAAGGACGTGCGGGGACGAGTAGGAGCGAACTGCCAGCGTGCGAATGGCAGGGTAGTGGCTTTCCATTCTCCCATGATACGGGCTTCCGAGAGCCCTTGGATCTGAGATCGAACGGTTGCATGGCGTGATTCTAGACCTATGGGTGAATATCGTATCCTAGAGGGTTATTCTGCAAATTTTCAGCAACTTAGCATGCGACCGTTTGATCTCAGATCCAAGGGCTGCCAGCAGCCCGTATCATGGTCGCGCCTACCACGACCGTCACGTCGCTCGCGCGGTCGCGCCCTTGGAGATTTAACACGGTGCGTTAGGCTATCTGATGTTGGCATGTCATACATAGTCATCACTTAGTCACTCATACTACAATAAGGTTGGCTATAAGGTTGGCTATAAGTGTATTTATTTTTTTACTTCTCTCTATCTCTTTGTACGGAGTATCTCACTTGTTGGAAAGGCATGCAAATTCCCAAACCGCTTCCTACACCCTGAATCGAACTTTTTGCCTAACATGTTGTGCCGTGCAATTGGAATTCCAACTTGAGTACTACTACTAGTAGGAGTACCAGGGACCAGTTCTTTTAGGCTTCTAGATTAGTAATCCCATAACTACTACCTCCGTCCTGGTTTATTGGTCCCCATTGTAATCTGTGTCAAATTTTGATCATAAATTTAACTAATGAAATGTTAGTGCATGTCCCATGCACTAACATTTTATCAGTTAAATCTTTGGTCAAAATTTAGCACAAATTACAATGGTGAGGAGTAAACCAGGATGGAGGTACTGTACTACTAGTACTAGTTTAGAATCCCAAATAAATGAGTGAGGCGCCTTACTCTCCACTTTGACTAGTCTTATGGGAAAAGATGGGGAAGCCGCCAAAAGAACTGGCCCTAGGAGTAGTAGCTAGTGATCAAGTGTGCGAGATGAACCGGAGAAAGTAAATGCAGAGAGATGAAATGCAAAAAAGACGGAGGGATGTGATGGTTGCTTGTCCGTTTATTTTACGAGGCCACTTATTACTGGGAGTGGTTGGGTTTTGTAATATGACGGCTTTACTGCCGCGCCACGAGCGGGGTGAGAGGTGATACTCCCGTGCAGCGCCGCCCTCTACACTAGTACTACTACATCGCTCGTGGTTTATCCCCCATTGAATTTGACTGAAGATTTAACTGACAAAATGTTAGTGCATGTCAACAAAAACAATATCGTATTTGAACATAGTTTTCAGTGATATAATTTTAGGTGACATGCATCATCATTTATCGTACTATATATAATGTTAGTTCAATTTTTGGTCGTACTAATCTATAATAGTAAGGTGCCCGTGCGTTGCACGGAAGAGTGAAATGCATTTATCGGGGAGTTGTTTATTTTGACAAAGGATGTGGGGGTCATCTCATGTGTAACATGTATCGATAGGTTTCTTTCGATATTATTTCATCTCTAGAGCTTAGAAACATCCGAGTGAAATAGATAAAAAAGTATCTTTTGCAAACAAAAGCATTCAACTGTTCAACCTGCATCCAAAACTTGTGAAGAAATAACTCTTATTGTGCTTTGCAGGAAATGGTTCATCATAAGTCTTTCACCAGTACTATAGTAAAAATTCATACATGGAAGATTCTAGACTAAACCATAAATGGATACACTTTTATTCATGCGCGATACTCCAATAGAGCAAGATCATGCATGGAAGTCTCCACATGCTTAGACAGCGGATTACGTTGAGCGAAGACTAATGATCAACATTTAACTTAGTAATGCAGATGTCCAGGTGAACCTCCTTGGAGTCCCCATGCACATTGTTGGGGGTCAAATAATACCATGCATCTTCCATGTCCACATCGGCGGGAAGGTCCCAGCTTGGCAGAGTCCAAGTCAGCTTGACGTAGCCAGTGTCGCCGCCCACGTACCTCCGAGGGGTAGCAATAGTGAGCACGCACCTGTACATCAGCCTCGTGTGAGTGTCAGCGTCAGCGGCGTCGCCCCTGATGCACACTACAGAGATGTGGCGGTGGCCTGTGCGGGCCTCGCCGGTGGCCGCAATCAGGAGGAGGACGTTGCTGTCCTCCTCCGAGACTAGCAGGCGGCGCTGATCCTCCAGCGACTCCGGCACGGTGAACGGGTAGCATGTCTCGTACTTGATGTTCTTTGCCAAGGGACAGTAGTGATCGCCGCACGCCTGCGTCAGGTGATGCACGATGTCCACCGGCGAGCCCCAAACAGGCACCGGGCACTCATAGAAGTAGACGAAGGGCTCCTTGGGGGCATCGACCAGGCCGTCCAGGAAACGGGAGTGGCTGTAGGGGACGTTCCTCCAGTTGAATATATGAGCAAGTTACTACAAGATTTACTACAAACTAAATCATGACGGCTATAATAGAGATTAAACTAATCATGCGGGCTAGCATAGTAGATGAACAGACCGAGTCTAGGACATAGACTAGAAACATGAATTCTACCACGATTTCGAACAGGAAGGACAAAAACACATACGGTGCAACGGGAGCAGCACCATTGGCATTGAGGTTGTCGCCCATGTCTTTGAGGAAGAGGTTGCCGAGGTCGGGGAAGAAGTCGACATCGGTGAAGTCATCTCTACTAGCAGTCGCGAGAGTGCGCTCCCCAAATGTCAACATCGCCCGCCGAATGGAGCGCAAGAGGGAGTGGCTGTAGGGGACGTTGCGGCCGCCGAATGGAGAGCAGGAGTAACCCACGAAGTAGTAGATGGTGCTCCTCCCTAGTCTCTATTCTTATCTCTATCTCTACTACTCTTCTTTGTTTTTTATAATATACTAGTTGTAGTTGTCAAATCGAATAGTACTGCACCGTCCATTGCACGCTCGGCTGAACACGCCTCCTCGCCTCCATCAAACCCCTCCGTTAAACCCGCATGTAAACTGAGAAACCAACTCCGGCCCGCGGGAGGAAATTTGCTGATTGCTGTTGGACAATAATAGAGTCACGTCCAATCCATTTGATTTAATTGCGTGTATGATTCTCCCTCTATAAAAAGTTAATTGCATCCTTAATCTTGTATTCTAAGTACTTTGTGGGTTCCACAGTCAGTACAGTGTACATGACTTGCAGGCTGGCTACAGATTCGTATAGAAAGTTAAAAAGAAACAAATCCATGACTTGCAGGATTGGAGTTAGCACCGATGGCAGTTCGTAGTTGTTCCACGCTCGGGCATTGAAGTTTGTAACTATTTTAGATTAGAACATACTACTACTCCGGTGCTAGTAGTAGAGCAGAATTCTACCCCACTATACTACTCTACTCAAGCAAGTTAGGGCATAGTAGCAGGTACTATAGGGAGTACCAGTACTGTGATCACTCAAGCAAGTTGTCTGACTTCGATATGACGCTACGCTGCTAGTATGTGTCTCGTAAGTCAAACGGCGTGCTGTAGTCAACATCACTTGTCCACTTCCCGCAGCACATATTTGCTTCTCCTTCCATCCCCGCTGAGGCGCCCCCCCCCCCTCGTCCGAAACTCAAGCACTAACAATGGCAGAACCGAGCAGCGTCCGCCGAAAGAGTGGCTGGAATTTGCTCCCCATAGAGGTAATCAAGCTCATTGTTTCATGTGTGGACAATCTCAATACCATGCCGCTCGCCGCGTGCTCGTCGGGGCTGTACCGTTTACTCAAAGCCCTCACGCCGGAGCTTTTTAAGCCAGCTCCTTGCTTGTTGATGCCACCTGATCTTCAGAAACGGCGTGTCAGGCAGCATAACGATCGTAGGGTGGCGAGCATCAACCCCCTTGACTGCGATCCGATCCCCGTCACCCTCAACTACATTAATGGTATGTACTGGGTCGACATGAACACGTCTTGGATGGTGCTCATCGACGGTCACGGCAGCTGGATGGTCGTGGAGGTCTACACCCGGCGATTGATCCCCTTCCTTCGATTAACACTGCACTGATTTGGTCTTTGAGCAGGATCCCAGCTTCTCTCGGCCTTCAAGAATTTTTGACTGGAGGCTAGTAAGTAGCCTTGGTACACGCTCTCTGTTTGTTGGACTGAATTATCCGATTAACCAGGAGATAACCGATGGCAAGGATCATGATGGCAGCGCGGTTTCGTTCATCAGGCAAAATTGTGTGTACACAGCGTACCATGCGTCTCTGCATGCACCATACCTTGATATGTGCCGCCATGCTCTGCAGCCCAAAGTAGGAGAGAGGGTCGCAAGTATCAGACTTCGACCTGCTGGCTACAGTTTCCCCCGTCAGGCACCCATCTGGTCCATGCCGTCACCCAATCTCCACAGCTTAATAAATAGTAACGTCTAACTGAGCTAGTTAGTTAGATGCGTACACTTGGTGTAGTAGGATCTTTATTTAGTTTGATGCATACACTTGTTCTTTTTTGGTAGCCCTTTTCTAATGATGGCTGATGTTTGGTTTGGAAGAGAGAGCTGCGTCTTCACTCTTCTGGACTGCTTACTGCTTCTGTTGCACCCCCAGCCCTGGTTGCTATTGCTGCTGTTTTCAATGTACAATCAGTAGTATATTTCGTCTGTTGGTTGAATAAATGTGTTGTTAGAAGGACAAGCACAATGTTTTGGAAGTCGTTGCACGGTTCGATCTTTTAGTGCCCCGTACCATACGTAGCGCACACTATTTTTCGTACGGAACACATTTTCCACTTGTTGATAACATGCAGCCCACTGATGAAGGCCCAATAGAGAAGCCCATAATTAACTGGAAGGGAGGCTCTCACATGAATCCGCCCCAGGTACATGCTCATGGTCCGCTAAATATAAATAAGTAAATAAATAAATAAAGCTAAATGCTCATGCACCAGTTCTTTGGGAAAATAGGTAGCCCAGTATTTCTTTTTGAAGAATACCCAAGCTAGGCCTATTTGTTTTCTCTGAATTACTGGGCTGCAAATCTTTCAAGACGAGGAGGGATGCATTCCGGCCTGGCCAAAGAGTATGGACAGTGTCTGTTAAAAGTAATATCAAAAGAGGTTGAAAATTCCAAAAAAATTATAGCAAATGGGATATTAGTTTCTTTTTTTTGTTTTTGTTCTTCACTGATATCTTATACGTATTTCATTGGATTTAACATGACATAGTACTAATTTGTTTTTAAAATTGCTTTAGTATGGCTATTATTTTTTGGATTAAGAATATTTCCTTCCCCAACAAAAATTTGCGAATTATCAAAATTTCCCACATATTTAGTTAATTTTTTGACCCTGGTACTGACCAGAAAATGGCCAGCAATTCTAAAAATGGAAAACGGATTGCAATAAATTCCATATGAATTAGAAAATGAGTAAAAATTATAAAAATAATAGCAAATGGGTTGTACATGCCACAGATTTTGAGGCTGACTTGTTTACGCAAGGCTTTGTCAGTGAACACACGATTCTAGCAGCAGTGACTGTTGGATGTCCATCCAACGGCCGACGTGCTTCTTCAATCTCTGTTCTTCTTGCTCTAACCGCCTAAACTAGCGCCGGCGGGACTGACTGCTCTCTCCTCTTGTGGCCTGCTGTGATGCTGCGCAGGCTTCCCCGGCCCACCCTACTCCCTCCGCTGGCCTGGCCGCATGCAATCAACTGCCTGCTTATTACGCGAAAAAAATGATTCCTCCCACTGACATCTGGGGCACACCGGTTGGGAGGCTGACCTGTGGGCCTACTAAGTTGACGCGTACGCAGGGCTTTTCAACTTAGTCAACAAACGATTCTAGTAGTAGTAACTGTTGGATTTGAATCGAACGGTCCTGCTGCTTTTCAGTCGCTGCTCTTCTTGCACCAGCTGCCCAAACCAGCGCCGGCAAGACCACCTGCTCCTGCCTCCAGTGGCCAGCTATGCTGCCATTGAGGCCTCATCGCCCTCTACTACTCCCACCGCTAGCCAGGCCCTGCAGCGATGGCAGCCTCACACCGCGGCCGAACCAGTGAACCCTCGTACTCCTCTCCGCGTGGGCATCCACTGCCGCGTCTTCCCTGGCTCCGTGTCGTCCCCTTCCCAGGCCTCGCCGTCATCCACCGCCTTGGTGCTCTCGGCGTGACGTGGTCAATGTGGTCAACGACATTCCATTAGAAGAGTACTGTACGTGGAGAGGCTGACAGCTGGGTCCATGGCCATAGCCTAGTTTTTTTGTGATTTCCAAGTAAGTTGCTTTGTCAGGCCTGTTGGGCTGCAAATCTTTCAAGACGAGGAGAGCCTTCATTCGGCTGGCCGAGAAAATGGCCCATCAGTAATGAGAAATGGGCTGTACATTTTTAAAACACATCAAACCGGCAATTAGTTTCAAATATCTTTTTTCATTTCCAGATTTTAAATTACATTAATTTTTATGCATGGAGAATTTGTTGCATTTTATATTGATATACATTTATTTTTAAAATCAGTTTGAATGTGAGTCAAAATTTCGGGATTAAAAACAGTTTGGACCGCACCGAAATATGCAAAATTTCGTCTATTTTTTAACCGTGGCCACAATATGGGCTGTAATGCTAACAAAAAGAATATGAGCTCCAAAAAACCTTAAGAATTAGCAAATGGGCTGTAAATTATTAGAAATAATGGCAGATGGGATGTATGCTGTTTTCCACAGATTTGAGGCTTTCCTAAAAAAAAGGTTGACGCACAAGCAGTGACTGTTGGATGTCCATCCAACGACCGTCGTGCTTCTTCAATCTCTGCTCTTCCTGCTCCAGCCGCTCAAACAAGCGCCGACGGGACTGCCTGCTCCCTCCTCCCCGTGGCCGGCTGTGCTGCCGGGTAGGCCTCACCTCCCCACCGTACTCCCATCGCTGGCCTAGCCATCCCTCTACTCACAAACACCTTCTATTATTTTCCGGCGACGGCAAACGAACCAGTAAACCCTCGTACAGTCGTACTCCCCTCCGCGTGGGAAACAACTGCCGAGTCTTCCCTGCCTCCATGTCATTCCCTTCCTAGGCCTCGCCGTCGTCCACCGCCCTGGTGCTCTCGACGCGACCTGGTCAAATGGTCAACGACCTACATGCATCTGAAGTGGACTGTACGTGGAGAGGCCGACAGCCGGGTCCACGGCCGCACGCAAGGAAATGCCTCCATATTACGCGCAAAATAATGATTTCTCCACCTGACATCAGGGACCCACCGAAAGGGCCTCTGTATTTCACAAAAAAAACATTACCGGCGTAGACAGCTCGGACCCACTAGCTACATCTTCGCACGCAAGGAAGTGCCTCCTTATTACGCACAAAAAAATGAATACTCCCCCAATTAGCTAGGACCCAGTATAGTGGCAGGCTGACTTGTGGGCCTACTAAGTTGACGGGGACGGAGGGCTTTGTCAACTTAGTCAATATGCACGATTCTAGCTCCAGTGACCGTGCGATGTCCATCCAACGGCCGTAGTGCTTCTTCAACCTCTAGTCTTCTTGCTCCAGCCGCCCAAACCAGCACCGGTCGTGCCTCGTGCTCCTGCCTCCCGTGGCCGGCTGCAATGCAGCGGAGGCCTCACCGCCCCCTACTACTCCCACCACTGGCCAGGCCATCCCTCTACTCACCCACACCCCCTGTTATTCTGCGGCGACGGCAGCCTCACACCGCAGCAAACCAGTGAACCCTCGTACTCCTCTACGCGTGGGCATCCACTGCCGCGTCTTCCCCGGCTCCGCGTCGTCCCCTTCCTAGGCCTCGCCGTCGTCCCACCGCCCTGGTGCTCTCGGTGCGGTGTGGTCAACGTGGTCAAGGAACGGCTTCCATCGGACGTGGACTATACGTGGAGAGGCTGACAGCTGGGTCCACAGCCGCAGCAAGGAAGTGCCTCCTTATTACGCGCAAAATAATTATTCCTCCACCTGACAGCGGGGACCCACCGGACGGGCCACCATATTTCGCGAAAAACACGTTTCCCCCTCACTGCTGGGACCCACCAGCTACATCTTCACATGCAAGGAAGTGCATCTGGGCAAAAAAAACGGTTCGCCCCCCTGACTGCTGGGACCCACCAGCTACATCTTCGCACGCAAGGAAGTGCGTCCTGAAAAAAAATGATTCGCCCCATTACTGCTGGGACCCACCAGCTACATCTTCGCACGCAAGGAAGTGCGTCCAGGCAAAAAAACAATTCGCCCCCCTGACTGCTGGGACCCACCAGCTACATCTTCGCACACAAGGAAGTGCCTGACAGTCGGGACTCATCTGGTCGAAGCGTACGTAGCGTTGTCATTCTGGTCGCGAATGTGTACTTACATATATACTGGTCGAGGTAGTGGTGCACATAGTAGAGGCGCATGTTGTAGTAGAGGCGCGCACGTAGCATGTACACGTACGTACAGCAGCCAGTGTGCAAGAAAGAAAATACGGCCACGTATGTGTACATACGGACAGGGTCTCAAACGCCTACTCGCGCATACGTACGGCCAGGGCTCGTGTACATGGCTAGGTCGGAACGGAGAAACAGTGTCGTCGTCGTGTTCATGGGGAGCCAACCGGCTGGGTTGGAACGGAATGTGTCGCCGTGTTCATCGGGAGGGCTTGGACGGAACAGGCGATGGAAACGAGGCCTGGCGTACCGCAGAACGGAGGAAACAGCCTTGTGTTCAACCGGCCACGTTCGAAACGGGATGCTGTTCATCGGGAGGGGTCTGGCGTACCGCAAAACGGAGGAAACGGACCTCCTACGGTCGAAACAGGGATCTTGTTGATCGGGAGGGGTCTGGCGTACCGCAAAACGGACGAAATGGACTTGTGTTGGAGCGCTACGGTCAGAACGGGGGTCCTGTTGATCGGGTGGGGTGTGGCATACCGCAAAACGGATGAAACGGACTTGTGTTGGAGCGCTACAGTCGAAACAGGGGTCCTGTTCATCGGGAGGGGTGTGGCGTACCACAAAACGGGACTCCACGGGATATTGTTCATCTCCACCGTCGACCTCCTCCAGCCTCCACGGGCTACCCTCGACCTCCTCCAGCCTCCACGGGCTCCTGTTCATCCAGCCTCCACCGCGCACTACTCCAGCGGCTACTGTTCAACCACCCCTCCACGGGCACCCCTTCATCGTCTACTGTTCATCCAGCCCTCCACAGGGTCATCCTGTTCATCTAGAGGCAATGCCACGGGGTCCTGCATCCACCCCCACCAC
>NC_041389.1:275461530-275554689 GCF_002162155.2 Triticum dicoccoides
GCTCACTTTTCATCCCAGAGGCAGCATCGATCGGCTTTAGTTAGCAGCAGTACCGAAGGAATCGCTCAATCGGGTTCAGTTAACAGCCATTGATCGATCGCTCGGGTTCAGTAACGCGTAGCCTACAGTGCTATTGCTCGGGTTCAGTTAGAGCCCAACGCATCGCTCGGGTTCAGTTAGAGCTAATGCCTCGCGCACACACGTGTACGTGTATGAGAGAAACGCGCATCGCTCGGCCCCCGACCACCCACCGTAACCGGGAACTCCCTGAAATTTTCCTCGCCCTCGCTTCTACCACGGTTTTTTCCGTCATGGACGGCCCAAAGAATTTCATGCAGCTGCATCTCTGGCCCGCCCAGGATGAAAAGCCCATTTGCTGTCATGATTTTTTGTCATAGAAGTAGGATCCCACCACATCTATGATGATACCGGGTTTTGTCACAATTATCGTCATAGAAGTGTCATAAGTATGACAGAAAAAATTCGTTCGGCCCAAAATGTCACGGATGTGTCTTTTTTTTTGTAGTGTCGTCCACAACAGCCACGATGCATGTGCCGTTGTGCTCCCCCACGTACCAGCCTAGAGCAACTAGCCGCTTCTCAACGAGCTTGCTTGGAGCTGTGAGTTGTTGAACGACACACTGGCTTGGAGCTTCTGCATCCGCGAGCTAGACTGCAGCGGCTTGGATCGTCGAGGGTGGTGCAGAAGAGCGTTGCCTTGCCAATATTCAGTGGTCTTGACAGACCACCCAACCGGCTTTTATGCCGGAGAACTCCTCTTCGTGCTCGACGGATGCCATGGAGATTGTGCAAGGACGAGATGGGAGCAGAGTGTGGTGTGATTTTTGCCCAACGTCTAGCACTGTTTAAATAGTGGTCGTATGGCCAGAGCCAATCGGCGTTATGTTTAATGATGGGCGGCTTGAAAACGGGCATCTGGTTGGAGTAGGTTTCTCGGTGCATGCTCAGGTTTAATCGAGAAAGGCAGGTTGTCTGTGGTCGTTTGAGTGCCGTGAGGAGGCATGTTCAGCCGGCCGACGCTCTCTCAGTGAGCATGCCACCTCAATGCCGTCAATGAGAGGTCGCGTACATCTGCGCCGCCCTCCCATCAAGTCAAATTGTTGCATCAATGTCGGCTACTGCATGCTTTGGGCCGGTATGAATACGGCACGGAAAGCAGCGTGGGTGTTTGATAGAAAGCGCGGGAGAGGCAGGTGATGGATTTTTGGTGGGCCAGGACGGTCAGACGCGGGCATGGCAGCTGTTCGGAGAGCCCGCAAAGCCTCCTTCCTTCCCCCCATGTTGATCTCCGGTTTGAGGGAGAAAGTGCGTCCGGACCGCTCCACGGACCGATACAGGCCCGTGTTGGATGACTTCCTTGGGCCAGACATATACGAGCGGTTTAAGGGTCGGCGTTGGAGATACCCTTAGAGCATCTCTAGTAGACCCCGTAAAAGAGCCAAACCCGTATAATTCCGACGAGTATAAGGGTTCGACCGATATTTGTTGACAGAACAGACTCCGTATCCCGGCCCGGCCCGTAAAAAGTTTATCGTGGCCCGGAAAAAGACCCTCTCCACCGCTATTTATGCGGTTTCACCGCTCGGATACGGGTCAAACTCTATCTGCCTCGGACGCCGCTCCACCATGATTTCCCTCCCCCTTCGCCCCAATTTGTCGCCATCGGCGAGCCTAAAAAAAGCTCTAGCGACCCTTCCCGACCCATGGACGGTTACAGAAGTGGTGGGGATTACGTGGAGCGCCGTCGCCGCCGCATCTCTGACGTCACGCGCAAGCCGGGGACGCGGAAGTGGCTCAAATAGGAGCAGTCCGCCGCCAGCGTTCGAACGCCGCGAGCTCGCGGTCCGCCGCTGCGCCTCCTCCAGTTCCTCTGCCGCGGGGAGCTCGTCCCCGGGCGCCTCGAGCTCGCGGCTCACTATGGTCAAGAGAGAGTCGGAGGAGTGATACGTCTCCAACGTATCTATAATTTATGAAGTATTCATGCCATGTTTGCAACAACTTTATATGGTTTTGGTATGATTTTATTAGAAACCCGGACTGACACGGTTTTCAACAGAACTACCATGGTGTCGTTTTTTGTGCTGAAATAAAATTTCTCAGAATGGGCTGAAAATTTACAGTGATTTTTTATGGACCAAAAGAGAACCCCGAAGCACCGGAGCTGGACCAGGAGGTGGTTGTCGGTGTCAAAACCGGCGGATCTCGGGTAGGGGGTCCCGAACTATGCATCTGAGGTCGATGGTAATAGGAGGCGGGGGACACGATGTTTAGCCAGGTTCGGGCCCTCTCTATGGAGGTAATACCCTACTTACTACTTGATTGATCTTGATGAATATGAGTATTACAAGAGTTGATCTACCACGAGATCGTAATGGCTAAAACCCTAGAAGTCTAGCCTATAGGATTATGATTGTGTCCTACGGACTAAACCCTCCGATTTATATACACACCGGAGGGGACTAGGGTTGTACAAAGTCAGTTACAGAGAGAGGAATCTACATATCCGAATCGCCAAGCTTGCCCTCCACGCAAAGCAGAGTCCCATCCGGACACGGGAAGAAGTCTTCTGTCTTGTATCTACATAGCCCAACAGTCTGGCCTATGTACATAGTCCGGCTGTCCGAGGACCCCTTAATCCAGGACTCCCTCAATAGCCCTTGAACCTGGCTTCAATGGCGAGGTGTCCGGCGCGCAGATTGTCTTTGGCATTACAAGGCGGGTTCCTTCTCCGAATACTCCAACATAGTCTCCGAACATAGAAAACGTGTCCGGCTCTGCGTAGAGAGTATAATATTCCACGAGTCCAATCCGATGACAACTTTTTGTAGCGTGACATCACGTCATCGCCCGGTCATTATTCGAACCGTTTTTAGCCTGCCGCTCCATATTTCGAGGTGCGGTTTCATTGGCACGTCTTGTCAAAGCAGAGATCGTGTCCCCTAATTGCGGGATTCTCATTAATACGGGAGTGGGTAACCTAACCGTGCCACCTGTATGGCCCATGGGGAATGGGCGAGTTTTAAGGCAAGTGGGGAGGCACTTGATATTCATTGTCTTTATAAAGAGATAAGGATTCACCCGTTTTCACCCACGCCTTCTCCTTCCTCTTCCCATCCATTCTCGAGCTCCAGCGCCCAAGCTCTCACCTTTTCCATCCAAAAAAGCACTCCAACCATGTCCGGATCCGGAGCAGGAGGCAAGTGGATGGCCTCCTTTGTCAAGGAGAAGGACATCACGAAGCTCCGGGAGGCCGGGTACCTGGCCAAGGAAATCGCCCATCGGCTTTCGGCCAAGGGACAGATCGTCCCCACCCCGGAGCCCCATGAGAGGGTGGTATTCATCTCACACTTCGTCTGCGGGCTGGGATTCCCTCTCCACCCGTTTGTCCGTGGACTCATGTTCTACTACGGGATGGATTTCCACGATCTGCCCCCAACACCATCCTCAACATCTCGGCATTTATTGTCGTGTGCGAGGCCTTCCTCCGCATCCCACCTCACTTTGGACTATGGCTGAAGACCTTAAATGTGAAGCCAAAGGTGGTGAGCAGTCAGCAAGTAGAGTGCGGAGGCGCCATGGTGGGCAAGATGCCCAATGTCACCTGGCCCGAAGGCTCCTTCATGGAGACTGTCAAAGGATGGCAGTTGGGGTGGTTCTACATCACAGAGCTGCGCCGCACCAGCTGGGCCGTGGCTCCCGCATTCCGGTCCGGAGTCCCGATGCGGCTCACCTCCTGGCAAGAGAAAGGCCTAACATGGTCTTCTTATGACGAGCTGATGGCGCTCCAGACGCGCATTCAGAACATGATAAATAAGAGAATCAAGCTCGTCAACATGATCCAGGTGATCCTTGTTCGCCGGATCCTTCCGTGCCAACGCCGGACTTGCCATATATGGGAGTTCGATCCGGCCAACACTACAGAAAAAAAGACACATCCGTGACATTTTGGGCCGAACAAAAAAATTTCTGTCATACATATGACACTTCTATGACGATAATTGTGACAAAACCCGGTATCATCATAGATGTGGTAGGATCCTACTTCTATGACAAAAAATCATGACAGAAAATGGGATTTTCGTCCTGGGCGGTCCGGGGACGCAGCTGCATGACATTCTTTGGGCCGTCCATGGCGGAAAAAATCGTGGTAGAAGCGAGGGCGAGGAAAATTTTGGGGAGTTCCCGGTGTAGGACCTTGAAGTATGTCTAGAGGGGGGTGATTAGACTACTTGACCAATTAAAAACTTAACCTTTTCCCAATTTTAGACTTTGGCAGATTTTATCTACCTTTGGACAAGTCAAGCAATCATCACACAATTCAAGCAAGCATGCAAAGAGTATATGAGCAGCGGAAATTAAAGCATGCAACTCGCAAGAATGTAAAGGGAAGGGTTTGGAGGATTCAAACGCAATTGGAGACACGTATGTTTTTGTCGTGGTTCCGATAGGTGGTGCTATCGTACATCCACGTTGATGGAGACTTCAACCCACGAAGGGTAACGGTTGCGCGAGTCCACGGAGGGCTCCACCCATGAAGGGTCCACGAAGAAGCAACCTTGTCTATCCCACCATGGCCGTCGCCCACGAAGGACTTGCCTCACTAGCGGTAGATCTTCACGAAGTAGGCGATCTCCTTGCCCTTACAAACTCCTTGGTTTAACTCCACAATCTTGTCGGAGGCTCCCAAGTGACACCTAGCCAATCTAGGTGACACCACTCTCCAAGAAATAACAAATGGTGCGTTGATGATGAACTCCTTGCTCTGGTGCTTCAAATGATAGTCTCCCCAACACTCAACTCTCTCTCTTGGGATTTGGATCTGGTGGAAAGAAGATTTGAGTGGAAAGCAACTTGGGGAAGGCTAGAGATCAAGATTCATATGGTAGGAATGGAATATCTTGGCCTCAACACATGAGTAGGTGGTTCTCTCTCAGAAATGGTAAGTTGGAAGTGTAGGTTTGTTCTGATGGCTCTCTCCATGAATGAAGAGGAGGTGGGGGGGTATATATAGCCTCCACACAAAATCTAACCGTTACACACAATTTACCAAACTCGGTGGGACCGAATCAACAAACTCGGTCGGACCGATTTAGTAAACCTAGTGACAGTTAGGATTTTCGGTGGGACCGACATGCAACTCGGTAGGACCGATGTGCTTAGGGTTAGGGCATAACATAATCTCGGTGAGACCGATTACACAAACTCGGTGAGACCGATTTTGGTAATAAGCTTTCCAGAGAGTTTGTCAGGTAAACTCGGTGAGACCGATTCGCTCATTTCGGTGAGACCGAAATGTTACGAAAGGGAAAGAGGGAGTTTACATTGCAATCTCGGTGGGACCAATCGCTCACTTCGGTTAGACCAAAACGTTATGAAGGGAAACAGAGAGATTACAATCCCATCTCGGTGAGACCGAGATCCCTATCGGTAAGACCGATTTGCCTATGGTTTGTGGCAGTGGCTATGACATTTGAACTCGGTGGCGCCGGATAGAAAGAATCGGTGGGACCGATTTTGACTTTGGGTTTAGGTCATATGTGGATGTGAGAAAGTAGTTGAGGGTTTTTGGAGCATATCACTAAGCACTTTGAAGCAAGAGGCTCATTAAGCAACACCTCATCCCTCCTTTATAGTATTGTCTTTTCCTATAGACTCAATGTGATCTTGGATCACTAAAATGTAAAATGAAGAGTCTTGAGATTTTGAGCTTGAGCCAATCCTTTGTCCTTGATATTTTGAGGGATCCACTTTCATCATCCATGCCATGCCATTCATTGAGCTTCCCTGAAATAATAGTCTTGGAATAGCATTAGCTCAATGAGCTATATGTTGTTATGAATTACCAAAACCACCTAGGGATAGTTGCACTTTCAATCTCCCCCTTTTTGGTAATTGATGACAACATATAGATCAAAGCTTCGACAAAAGATAATAAGATTGAAAACATCGTCGCTTTGAGAAGTATGTGATAAGCAAGAGCTCCCCCTAAATTCATGCATAGTTTAAGATTTGCTTTGGACTGCAAATGCACAAGGAATTAGGCTCATGGGTTACTCTTCCATGTCACATACATCTTGGTGGAGCGCTCAAAATAATAAATAGTGAACACGTGCACTCATCACCAAGCAAAGTGAATGATCATATAAAGATAGGTAGGATAATATCATCTAACAAGCATAAGTGTAGCTAATGATCAAACACATGATCATCAATGTCTCACAGATAACAGCATAGTATCTCAAGCAATCAAAAGCAAACAAAGTTTAACCACCAAAGCAAGAGAGAACAAAAAGCAACACTCTCTCTCTCTCTCTCGAAGCCTATGATCTATACATTTTTCTCCCCCTTTGGAAACAAGTTACCAAAAAGTTCATAGAAAATGCATAGTGCTAGATCGACTCTCAGGCTTGATCTTCAGGTGGTGGTGTAGAGATGGCTCCTTGGACGAAGGCTTCAGTTGATGTGGATGGATCTGGAGGAGTTGGTGCTGGAGCTGGTTGCACTAGAGCTGTAGGAGCTGTAGCTGGTGCAGATGATGTGGCTCTGGTGTCTGTCAAAGGCACTGCAGCTGATCTCTGAGCTCTAGGCACTCTGGCAAATGCATCAGTGGTTGTCTTGACCTTCCTCTCCTGCATGTCATCCTGGAGCTGCTCCACAGCTGACTGAATCTCAGTTACTTTGACATCTAGATCATAGAATTTTTGTTCCATGATTCTTTCCAGGCTCTCCTGGTTTTGAGTTAGGGTGGCCAACCCCTTCTCAATCCTCAGTGTTGATGCTATCAAGTAACCAAGCTGCTCCTGCTTGTTCTTCAAAAAGTACTCAGATGCCTCCTCTTGAGTTGGCATCTTGGCAGCCTTCTCTCTCTTTGCTTTCTCCTTCTTCTCTTGAGCTTGCACTGATGATGGTTCATTCTCATTCATCACAACTTGATTGTCCTCAAAGTTTGGATAGATAGCAAAGTGTTCCTTATCCAGCAAGTATGTGCCTGTGCCCATCTTTGAGTTAATCAACTCCTGAATCTGTGGGGCATACCCGCAACTTCTCTTCTGGTCTGCTACTGTCCTCTTAATGGTCTCAACAATGAGGCTCATGACCTTGAATTTTTGTGGCACATCAAATAAGTGTAGCAAGTTGATAGCATGCCCTCTAATCATGTTGTGGTCACCTGACTTGGGAAAAAGAGTATGCCTTAGGATCCAGTTGATTGTTGGGAGTCCTAAC
Organism: Triticum dicoccoides; assembly: GCF_002162155.2. Classification (NCBI taxonomy): domain Eukaryota; kingdom Viridiplantae; phylum Streptophyta; class Magnoliopsida; order Poales; family Poaceae; genus Triticum; species Triticum dicoccoides. The sequence continues at coordinate 275,468,776 of NC_041389.1, forward strand.
AGAAGAAAATGAACTGACCCAAACTTATGTGTCTCAACTGCAGCATCTAGGATCTCCTTGTCCATATGAGCCATGGTATTGTGATCCATCTTCTTCTTGGCATAGACATCCAAGTCATCTTCATTCTCCTTTGGGGCATTGATCAGATTGGCCCATTCCTCAATTGTTGACTGGTACCTTGTACCTTCAGACATCCAAACTATCCTGCCATCTGGATAGAAGTGTGTTGTGGAGTAGATTTGCATAATGAGCTCATGATTCCACTTTGTGAGCTTTTGCCCAACAAAGTCTGCAACTCCACAAGCAATGAAACTGTCTTGCACTCCAGGATAGTGTTCTTCATTTTCCTTCATGTAGGTCCAATCGACCCACCTCATATCACACACTATAGGTTTCTTATCCAACATCACTGTCTCATAGAAATCCTGTTGTTCCTTAGTGTGGAACCTGTAATCAACAACAGTCCTTCTCCTGATAGCATATGGATCTAACAGCCTCCACAGTCTGAGTCCTGCATCCTTTCTTAACTTCATGTTCTCAGCCACATGATGAGCATCATTGTGGTCTGGAATCTTGAGATTTAGCTTCCTCAGGACTTGTCCTTCATCATCTTCCTCACCAGCAACTTCAGGCACTGGGGCCTTGTTCTTCTTAGCAGCTGGAATACTCCTTGTATTCCCCTTTGGTGCAATCTTGGGCATGGGGCAGCTTTGGGTGCTTCCTTGGGCTTTGATGATGCAGCCCCTGACTTTATAGCATCACCCATCAGCTTTTGTGCCTTGGGTGCTGGTGCAGCAACCTCTTCTTCCTCTTCAGAGTCTCTCCTCATAGAGGGATTGCCAAGAACCTGGGCAGTAGTGGTTGTGGATCTCTTGTTCTTCTTATCTTGACCAGCAGCTTCATCTTCTGATTCAATGGTAAACTTCATAGTTTCTCCAGTGGGAACTTTCTTGGGTTTGGAAGTTATAACTCTTCTTGCAGGAGCCTCTTTGGGATCAGTCTTTTCAGGTACTTGAGTTGATCCTCTGACCTTCAGCATAGGTGTCCTCTTGGCAGGGACCTTCCTATTGAGTCCAGGCTTTGTGTTCTTTGCTGAGGCATACTCCTTTTTGAGCACTACCTTCTTGGAAGTAGCCTCATCTTCTTCTACCATATAATCCTCATCCTCAGATTCTGAGGTTCTCTTCTTCCTTGTCCTGGTGGCAGCTTTAGGCAAATTGCTTGGGGTGCTCCTGCTGCCATCATCTGAAGTGCTAGAGGGACTAGTGCCCTCACTCATGTGATTGTGCTCTTCTGACTTGTTCTGACTATCACTTTGGTCTGACATGCTGCAAATTCTGACTGCTGACCCTGTGAATAGTTATAGATGAGATAGAATGGATGAGCATCACAAAATGCAGAGATTTTTGTAAAAGAATGATTCAAAAACTTAGTTTTAGTTTTCCACAAAAAGCATTTCGGATCAACTGATTTTCAAACTCGGTGATACCGAAGCAGTTTTGGAACCTAAACTGGTGAACTCGGTCAGACCGAGTCACAGTTCGGTGGCACCGAGACTGCTAGGGTTTCACAAAGTTCTAAAATCGGTCACACCGATTAGCAATTCTCGGTCAGACCGAGAGTTACTAGTGCAATGGCATTAGCCAAATCGGTGGGAACGAGTTTTTCAACCCGGTGGGTCCGAGATGGTTTCGGCGGAAACCTAACCCTAAATTTTCAAATCGCATCTATTCTAAGGATTGTATTGACTGGATAGGAGTCTCCCAATCATGGCAAGTATCATAATGAACACAATGTGCTAGGAATCGGACGGGGATAGCACTGTGATCGAGTCCATACCCTAGCTTGGCGATGAACTCGCTACGGGGGCAACGGCGGGGGTGAATTCCGTTGACGGCGGCGGAGACCAGCGACAGGAGGCGGCTGGTGACGAGGAGACGATCTGGAGACCCTGGAGGCAGAGCGAGCTATGCGCGGGCGAAGGGGTTTGGAGAAAATTTCCAAATTTTTGCATGTGAGTATATATAGCCCGACCCTGTTGGTGTGACCGAGTGGAACAACTCGGTGGCACCGAGATGCATAACTGTATACAGTTACAGCAACTCGGTGTGACCGAAAAGTTCAAATCAGTTGACCGAGATTGAAAACCTAGATCGACTTAGTGATCTAGGTAGGACCGAAATGGAGGAATCGGTCGGATCGAGAATCATAAAGAAGTTTTGCAAGTTTAAGTCTATGACGAATCGGGGACTCCGAGTGCTCCTCACACAGAGTGGTTCGAATCTAACTTGATCAAATTTTGTGATGTAGCATGAATAGAGTTTGAGACGAGAAAAGAATAGATAGCTAGAGAAGGTTCTTAGGCATTCTTGTCCACCCACTTGGCCATAGAAAAAGAACCCAAACAATCAAAGCAACAAGTGGATGTCCTCGAATGAGTAAAATATGCATCCAACATGCTCACACAATAAAATGGCAAATGAAATATGTGGCAAAGCATGCACAACCAATTCTAGCATCTATCAAACAATTGGCGATGACTAGGTCATCTATATATGAGTATATTGACTTAGGAGTCAAATGAGAACATTTGATCATAGGTCATACTCATCGTTTAAGCTCAAGTGGGGTTACCACTTTTACATAATGCATTGATGTGTTCACATCATTAGAGTTGCTTTGACTCAATTCTTAGAGTTAAGCTCCCCCTAGATGTGAGATCCCCCTTAGAGGGATGAACTAACCTTGGGTTTTGTCGATGATGACTTCATGTAGGTGTTGAAGATGTGGATGCTCAATATAGATGTAGATCATTTGGAGCAATCCTTTGGAGTGAGTTGCACTTTCAACATACCTACATGGGTTAGTCCCACAAGGAACAAACAAGAATATCCATAGACATAGAGTGATGCACACACAAGATGATGTCCGTGAATTCATTAGGTTACCTTGTCCGTTGCCTTACCAACATGAGGGTTTGTGACTCCTTGAACTAGTGCAAGATGTGGAAGTTGATTGCACTTGTCCTTGCCATAATGATATGAGTGAAGAATGTTGGCGGAGTCACCCTCAAGAACTCTCTAGTTCTTCTTCTTCGGGATCCACATCATCTTGATGGAAATCCTTGGAGTAGTAGTTGTACTTGATGAAGTAGAACTTGATGTAGTCTTGGGAACCCACTTGACCAAGGCCTTAGGTGCTTCTTCAAATGCATCAATCTCCTCTTGAAGCTTGTCCTTGCCTTTGTTCTTGTGGTCTTGTGGTGGAAGATCATCTTGTGCTTGTGTTCCCTTGAAGGAAGTAGGATCGTACTTCTCTTGTTGAGGAACAAACTCCGTCTTGGGGTATTGATCTTCTTCCCACTCAACTCCATTGGCATTGAACTTCTGTTCAAAACCAACACCTTGATTCTTCCGGTCCCTTCCTTGCTTGTGTACAATTTCCTAGAATTGCTTACTCCCGGCAAGGCTCTTGTATACACCTTTCTCTATAATTCCCTTCAATAAGCTATTTTCTTGCTCAAGTGTAACTTGCTAAGAGAATCATTAGTGGAATCAATAGAACTACTAGAAGCAACAATATTGGATTTGGCATTGTTATTGTTACTACTTGAGGAAGGATCTTTCTTGTACTTGTTACTAGACTTGACTTGAGGCATGTAAGTAGATAAGAGTAAACACTTGGCAATGCAAGAAGAACTTTTCTTACGGAGATCATCATTGATTGCCTTTAAGAACTCATGCTCTTGCTCAAGATTGAGCTTTTCAAAACGTAACTTCTCATGAGCCCTTAAAAGTTCTCGATGATCTTCAAAGATAGTTTCATGAGCTAACTTAAGTGTGTTTAGTTCTTTAGTTAGAAGCTCAATCTTCACCTTATCATTGTCATTGTTTTACCATGATTAATTGACGTTTCATCATAGTATTCATCACTAGAGTTGTCAACAAGTAAATCATCATCACCTAGCAAGTCATCTTCATCACTATTGAAATCAACATACTCGGGGTGTGTTACCTTAGGACCTTTGGCCATGAAGCATCTTCCAATTCCTTCATTTGGTGAATCAAATATGTCGTAGGAGTTGGTTGACACAAGTGCTAGACCGGCAACGCCTTCATCTTGAGTATATTCGGAGTCGGAGTGATAGCTTCTCTCGGAGTGATTGTCGGAGTCGGAGCCGGATACCCATTCACCAACATGAGCTTGATGTCTTCGTTTTGTGTAGCTCCTTGATGACTTGTCCTTCCTTTTCGAATCCTTGCTTCTCCGTGAGGGTCTTCGTTCATAACGATCATCTCTACTCCTCCTCTCTCTTGGTGGTGATTCTTCTCTTTTGCTTCTTATTTTTGGAGAATCTTCTCTTCTTTTGTAGGGTGTCGTACACTCATTGAAATAGTGTCCGGGTCTCCCACAATTGTAGCAATTGCGCTCTCGACTAGAAGATCTTTTGTCATTGTAGGACCTTGACTTAGAGTTTCTTTCTTTGCTTCTACTCTTGTAGAATTTATTGAAGTTCTACACCATTAAGCTCAATTCTTCATTGAAGGTTTGTTTCTCACTTGATGATGTGGGGGCTTCACATGAGGCTTTGTAAGCACCACTTGAGTTGTTGTGAAGTTCCTCCTTATCCTTGAGAGACATCTCATGAGCAACAATTCTTCCAATGACTTTTGTTGGCTTGAGATCTTTGTAGTTTGGCATCATTCGGATCAATGTGCACATGGTATCATACTTTCCATCCAATGCTCTTAGGATCTTCTTGATGATGAATCTGTCAGTTATCTCTTCACTCCATATGCGGGAAATCTCATTTGTGATAAGAGCGAGCCTAGAGTACATTTCAGCGACACCTTCACCATCCTTCATTTTGAACTTGTCAAGCTCACTTTGGAGCACATCCAACTTGGATTCCTTGATGGAGTCGGTACCTTCATGCATATCAATCAAAGTATCCCAAATTTCCTTTGCATTCTCAAGACAACTGATTTTGTTGAATTCTTCGGGGCACAAGCCATTGAAGAGGATATCACAAGCTTGAGCGTTGTATTGCAGCATCTTCAATTCTTCCGCACTAGCTTCACGGTTTGGCTCTCTCCCATCGAAGAATTCACCTTGCAAGCCAATACACACAATAGCCCAAACGGCGGGGTTATGTCCAAGAATATGCATTTTCATCTTATGCTTCCAACTAGCAAAATTAGTACCATCAAATTAAGGACCTCTACGGTGATAATTTTCCTCGCTAGCCGCCATACTCTCCTAGGTTGTGAAACCAAGGCTATGACCACCAAAAGCTATGGAAATCAAAGCAAATGGAGACCAAAGCTCTGATACCACTTGTAGGACCTTGAAGTATGTCTAGAGGGGGGGTGATTAGACTACTTGACCAATTAAAAACTTAACATTTTCCCAATTTTAGACTTTGGCAGATTTTAGCTATCTTTGGACAAGTCAAGCAATCATCACACAATTCAAGTAAGCATGCAAAGAGTATATGAGCAGCGGAAATTAAAGCATGCAACTTCCAAGAATGTAAAGGGAAGGGTTTGGAGGATTCAAACGCAATTGGAGACATGGATGTTTTTGTCGTGGTTCCGATAGGTGGTGCTATCGTACATCCACGTTGATGGAGACTTCAACCCACGAAGGGTAACGGTTGCGTGAGTCCACGGAGGGCTCCACCCACGAAGGGTCCACAAAGAAGCAACCTTGTCTATCCCACCATGGCCGTCACCCACGAAGGACTTGCCTCACTAGCGGTAGATCTTCACGAAGTAGGCAATCTCCTTGCCCTTACAAACTCCTTGGTTCAACTCCACAATCTTGTCGGAGGCTCCCAAGTGACACCTAGCCAATCTAGGAGACACCACTCTCCAAGAAGTAACAAATGGTGCGTTGATGATGAACTCCTTGCTCTTGTGCTTCAAATGATAGTCTCCCCAACACTCAACTCTCTCTCATGGGATTTGGATCTGGTGCAAAGAAGATTTGAGTGGAAAGCAACTTGGGAAGGCTAGACATCAAGATTCATATGGTAGGAATGGAATATCTTGGCCTCAACACATGAGTAGGTGGTTCTCTCTCAAAAATGGTAAGTTGGAAGTGTAGATTTGTTCTGATGGCTCTCTCCACGAATGAAGAGGAGGTGGGGGGGTATATATAGCCTCCACACAAAATCTAACCGTTACACACAATTTACCAAACTCGGTGGGACCGAATCAACAAACTCGGTCGGACCGATTTAGTAAACCTAGTGACAGTTAGGATTTTTGGTGGGACCGACATGCAACTCGGTAGGACCGATGTGCTTAGGGTTAGGGCATAACATAATCTCGGTGAGACCGATTACACAAACTCGGTGAGACCGATTTTGGTAATAAGCTTTCTAGAGAGTTTGTCAGGTAAACTCGGTGGGACCGATTCGCTCATTTCGGTGAGACCGAAATGTTACGAAAGGGAAAGAGGGAGTTTACATTGCAATCTCGGTGGGACCAATCGCTCACTTCGGTTAGACCAAAACGTTATGAAGGGAAACAGAGAGATTACAATCCCATCTCGGTGAGACCGAGATCCCTATCGGTAAGACCGATTTGCCTATGGTTTGTGGCAGTGGCTATGACATTTGAACTCGGTGGCGCCGGATAGAAAGAATCGGTGGGACCGATTTTGACTTTGGGTTTAGGTCATATGTGGATGTGAGAAAGTAGTTGAGGGTTTTTGGAGCATATCACTAAGCACTTTGAAGCAAGAGGCTCATTAAGCAACACCTCATCCCTCCTTGATAGTATTGTCTTTTCCTATAGACTCAATGTGATCTTGGATCACTAAAATGTAAAATGAAGAGTCTTGAGATTTTGAGCTTGAGCCAATCCTTTGTCCTTGATATTTTGAGGGATCCACTTTCATCATCCATGCCATGCCATTCATTGAGCTTCCCTGAAATAATAGTCTTGGAATAGCATTAGCTCAATGAGCTATATGTTGTTATGAATTACCAAAACCACCTAGGGATAGTTGCACTTTCACCCGGTTACGGTGGGAGGTCAGGGGCCGAGTGATGCGCATTTCTCTCGCACACGTACGCGCGTGTGTGCGAGGCATTGGCTCTAACTGAATCCAAGCGAGGCATTGGGATCTAACTGAACCCAAGCGATTGCACTGCAGGCTACACATTACTGAACCTAAGAGATCGATCGATGGCTGTTAACTGAACCCGATCTAGCGATTCCTTCGCTACTGCTGCTAATTGAAGCCGATCGATTGGATGAACAGTGAGCGTTGCAGGGGGTGGATGAACAGTGAGCGGTGGCGTTGCCTCTGGATGAACAGGACCCCATGGTGTGGAGGGCTGGATGAATAGTAGACGGTGGAGGGGTGCCCGTGGAGGGGTGGTTGAACAGTAGCCGGTGGGGTAGCCCATGGTGGAGGCTAGATGAACATGAGCCCGTGGAGGCTGGAGGAGGTCGACGGTAGCCCGTGGAGGCTGGAGGAGGTCGACGGTGGAGATGAACAGTATCCCGTGGAGTCCCGTTTTGCGGTACGCCACACCCCTCCCGATGAACAGGACCCCCGTTTCGACCGTAGCGCTCCAACACAAGTCTGTTTCGTCCGTTTTGCGGTACGCCACACCCCTCCCGATCAACAGGACCCCCGTTTCGACCGTAGGAGGTCCGTTTCATCCGTTTTGCGGTACGCCAAACCCCTCCCGATTAACAGGACCCCCGTTTCGATCGTAGGAGGTCCGTTTCCTCCGTTTCGCGGTACGCCACACCCCTCCTGATGAACAGGATCCTGTTTCGAACGTGTCCGGTCGAACACAAGGCCGTTTCCTCTGTTGTGCGGTATGCCAGGCCTCGTTTCCATCGCCTGTTCCGTCCAAGCCCTCCCGATGAACACGACGACGCATTTCGTTCCGACCCAGCCAGTTGGCTACCTCGCGTTCCGTTGCCTCCCGATGAACACGACGCATTCCATTGCCTCCCCATGAACACGACGCATTCCGTTGCCTCCCCGTGAACATGACGACGATGATGTTTCTCCATTCCGACCCAGCCATGTACACGAGCCCTGGCCGTACGTATGCATGAGTAGGCATTCGAGACCCCGCCCGTATGTACACATACGTGGCCGTATTTTCTTTCTTGCACACCAGTCGTTGTACGTACATGTACATGCTACGTGCGCGCCTCTACTACGACACGTATGCGCCTATACTACGACACGTGCGCGCCTCTACTACGACACGTGCGCGCCTCTACATCGACCAGTATATATGTACGTACACGTTCGCGACCAGAATGACAATGCTACGTACGCTTCAACAAGGTGGGTCCCGACTGTCAGGCACTTCCTTGCGTGCGAAGATGTAGCTGGTGGGTCCCAGCAGTCAGGGGGGCGAATCGTTTTTTTTTACCCGGACGCACTTCCTTGCATGCGAAGATGTAGCTGGTGGGTCCCAGCAGTCAGGGGGTGAATCATTTTTTTGCCCGGACGCACTTCCTTGCGTGCGAAGATGTAGCTGGTGGGTCCCAGCAGTCAGGGGGAAATGTTTTTTTCGCGAAATACAATGGCCCATCCGGTGGGTCCCAGCTGTCAGGTGGAGGAATCATTATTTTCCACGTAATAAGGAGGCACTTCCTTGCTGCGGCCATGGCGTGAGGCTGTCGTCGCCGCAGGGCCTGGCCAGCGGTGGGAATAGTAGGGGGCGGTGAGGCCTCCGCGACAGCACAGCCGGCCACGGGAGGCAGGAGCATGCGGCACGACTGGCGCTGGTTTGGGCGGTTGGAGCAAGAAGGCCAGAGGTTGAATAAGCACTACGGCCATTGGATGGACATCATATGGTCACTGGAGATAGAATCGTTCGTATTGACTAAGTTGACAAAGCCCTCCGTCCCCGTCAACTTAGTTGGCCCACAAGTCATCCTCCCACTATGGTGGGTCCCAGCTAGAAGGGAGGTATTCATTTTTTTGTGCGTAATAAGGAGGCACTTCCTTGCGTGCGAAGATATAGCTGGTGGGTCCGACATGTCAGCGGGGGGAACGTTTTTTTCGCGAAATACAGAGGCCCTTCCTGTGGGTCCCAGCTATCAGGTGGAGGAATCATTATTTTGCGCATAATAAGGAGGCATTTCCTTGTGTGCGGCCGTGGACCCAGCTGTCAGCCTCTCCACGTACAGTCCACGGCCAATGGATGTCGTTCGTTGAACACGTTGACCACGCCACGCCGAGAGCACCACGACAGTGGACGATGGCGAGGCCTAGGAAGGGAACGACATGGAGCCGGGGAAGACTCGGCAATGGTTGCCCACGCGGTGGGGAGTACGAGGGTTTACTGGTCCGACTGCCGTCGCCGGAAAATAACAGGAGGTGTGGGTGAGTAGAGGAATAGCCTAGCCAGCAATGAAGTAGGGTGGGGCGGTGCGGCCTATGCGGCAGCACAGCCGGCCATGGGAGGCGGGAGCAGGCAGTCCCACCGGAGCTGGTTTGGGAGGCCGAAGCAAGAAGATCAGATATTGAAGAAGCAGCACGGTCGTTGGATTAACATCCAACGGTCACTGCTGCTAGAATTGTTTGTGGACTAAGTTGACAAAGCCAAAGTACACGTCAACCTAGTAGACCCACAAGTCAGCCTCCAAATCTGTCCCAAACAGCATACAGCCCGAAATTTCTAGCCAGATTCAAATTAATTTTAAATCTAAGTATACCTTAATTTAAATTCAATGAAATTTTACCCGCACAAAAACAATGAAATTTAAAATATCAAAATCCGAAAGAAAACAGTATTTTGGAACTAATTTCCTGTTTGCTGTATTTTTTCATTTTACAGCCCATTTATTATTACTTATATCCCATTTCTTATTACTTATAGCCCATTTCTTATTACTTATAGCCCATTTTCTGGGCAAAATGCATCCCTCCTCGTCTTGAAAGATTTTTGGCCCAGCATGGCGTAGAAAAGCAAGTAGGCCTATGTTGGTTATTCTGCAAAAAAAATAGCTAGCTAACCATTTTTTAGAAAGGACAAAAATAGACTGGGCTGGTCATGTGCTAAACATATGAAATAAAAGACTGGGCTAGACGGGCCACGGGTCCCGCACAACCCAGTTGATACCCTTCTCCGTCCCGAAAAAACAAAATTACTGCGCGCGCTGCTGGGTCCCTACTGTCATCCTCACCATGTACAATCATCTCCTTATTCCTCTCGGTTGTTGACCATGTTGACAACACCGGAGGGCGGCGCCGCGGCGAGCGAACCAAGGCGGAGGACAATTGTGAGGCCTCAGACGGGAACGAACAGGAGCCGGGGAAGAGCACAGCTAGCCGTGGGAGGCGGGAGCAGGCGGTCCCCCCGGCGCTGGTTTGGCTTTGGCGGCTCGAGGAAGAAGAGACTGAAGAAACGCGACAGACATTGAATGTCAATCCAACGGTCAAGGTTGGCACAATTGTTTGTTGACTAAGCGGACACCACGTAGCATACTTTTTTATATACATAGGAAAAAACTACGAAGAAAATGCGTTCGTCTGCCGTCCTCCTCACAGGGAACGTTCGCCACATAAGTGACTAGCACCCTTGGTTTCAACCGAGAGGTCTTAGGTTCGAGTCCCAGGAACTCTCAATTTTGTCCTCCTTCCTTCCTCGCAAAAATAAGGGAAAGAAAATCAAAGACTTGGGAAGGCATATAGAACAAGCTAGTGTACCAGTAAAGAGACGTTGCCAAGTTTTAGAAAAAAGTGAGACGTGCTCCTGTAGCTGGTTCGAATCCAAACCTAGACTATGACTATATATGGTGCTATGCTACTCTGCAAGTAATGAAACTGACATATCCAATGTTCGCTTCTCCTCTTCTCTACTTACTCTGCCTAGCATCAGAAGCTCTGGCCGCAGCAACCATGTCCGCTGGCTGCTCGTCCACCAGCTCTTCAGTAGGCAACAACCAGATATGTGCCAAGTTGCCACCCGTACTATCGCCTGTGGGTGTCATCACACCCCCGTTGGCACGCGCACCACAGCCGGTTGCTCATCGCAACCCGCTGCCGTTGGTGTGGTGCCACTGCTGCAAATCACGCAGAGTCATCCGTCGCGTCTCAACCACAATCCTCAACCCTGGCCGAGTCTTCTACAAATACCCGAATCATGGGTAATAATATGTTTAAGTGTTGTTCTGCTGCTTTCAGTTGCTGATTTTTTTAATAGTTTGGTTGATGATCTTCCAATTTGATTCATGCAGAAAAGGGAAGATTCGTGTGATTTGTATTTCTGGGAAGTTGCTGATGTGGGGGAATGCAACTACGCTGATTATTTGGTTAGCCGAGGAATCCCAATACCAGCAGGTTGGGGTGTTGGACAAGTAACTAAAGGAACGGCAGGAGAGGAAGATGCAGAGCAGAAGGTTAAAGATGCAGTTCCTCTGATCATGTCCAAGCAACAGCTGCTGAACGACCTTGACAGCAATGAGGAGATGAAAGAGCTTGTGAATATAATGAGCAAAATCGATGTGCTCTGTAGGGTGATTGTCTCTTTATTTGCAATGTATGTAGCACTCGTGATGTCAGTGGCTACGACATGAGCACTTTGCTGAAACTAGTAATGAATGAAACATGTGTAGCAAGCTGGGCGTAGTGTTGTGAACATCTAATGATTTCTATTAATGGAAATCAGGGGGTATCCCCTTTTGCTCATAAATAAATAAATAGCAGAGGCCCTGTCGGGTCAGCTTTGTTCTCATTCGAAGACGTCGACCAAATTGCAGTCCAATAGCAAACTATGTCATCAAATTCAAGTTTCACAGCCAAATATGAGTACAACTAAACAACAATGTCATCATGTTTTAGTTGTTATACAATCACCAAACACAAATCAGCATACATAACAAGTGATGTTCTCACAGCAAATACTAAACAACATGTTCATCAGGTTTTAGTTGTCATAGCAAACACAATTTCACATAGTAGATAAAAAAACGTCTTCTGACAATACGACAAACGCAATGTGATCATCATCCGCAGCAGCAGCATCAACATCTTCGCCATGTGTATCAGTCTGAATTGTAATTCCCCACGGTGTCATCTTCTTCTTCGTCCTCAACGCCCTCGAACGTTGGCTTCTTCTTGATCAACTCTTGTATGTCCACAGCATGACAGGCAATCTTTTCGCCGGCGTCATTGACATGATGGTTCTCAAAGATATTAGGAACATCTGTGTTATCTTGTACATCTGGAGCAGTGTAAGCATCATCTTGTTGTACAACTTCATTAAACGAATTCCTCTGCTCAAACCTTTGCAATACTCTCCAGTCATCACTACGTGCAAATGTGTCTTCCACGAAAAATATCTGTGTTGCTTGATTTGCCAAAATAAAAGGCTCGTTGGTCTGGTAGGCCACCTTGACATTGATGGATTTGAAATAATCATCAGCTCTGGGTTTTGCGATCCTGGAAAACAGGTTATACCAATGATAGCACACCAGAACCACACACCGATGATCCTCGAAACTGGAGATATACTGCAACTGAACAATGTCTGTTATGTTAGCATACATTTCAATTGTCTCTTTGTCATACGTATCCGTGCTCATGATGGCACTGTTTTGTGTCTTCCTGCCTTCGTCTCGTGCAAGGGTGTTGTAGCGCACATCTCCAACAACGCAAGATTCATAATGTCTTACCCGAGTATCAGGACCCATTGCTAGTGAGTAAAGGGCATCATTAACTGCCTTCCCATCCTCCCGCATCTTCTTAACCTATGGTTAGAAAATAGACAAGCTGATCATCTTATGTACTCAATATATTAAAAAAACTGATAGTGCACTTCAAAAGCTTACATGGTTCTTGAACCATTTCGCAAATCCTGCCATAACCAGTTTGTCAATGTTTCTTGGATTTTGCGGCAGTAACTCCTCTTTGTAGATGTTGCACAACATAGTGATCGCGTCAAACATCTAAATATATAAGAATGTGCTGCAAGTTTAGTAGATTATGATGTATAAGTTGTAGTACTGCACTTACTTGATATAAGGTAGTATCTCAGGACAGTTATTCAACACATACCAAACCATTTTGTCCAAATCTTTAGGTTTGTCCTCTTGTCGACTCTTCCCTGTAATTCAAACAGAATAATCAAAAACATTGAGCCCGGGATTGTCTTCACCCACCTCTTTGCTAAGCTGATCAGCTGTTTCAATGTATTTTGAGCAGAATGTGAACGCTTCTGTAGAAATGTAGGCCTCTGCAATGGAACCCTCGGGTCTAGCTCTGTTCCTAACATAGCCCTTGAAAGTGCCTAGCCGCCTTTCAATAGGGTACATCCAGCCATACTGTACTGGACCTCTAAGTAGTGCCTCATCAGGTAGATGAATAGCCAAATGCACCATCACATCAAAGAAGGCTGGAGGATATATCTTCTCAAGGTCGCATAGGATAGTTGGTATCTTCTCTCTAAGACACTCCAAAGCATCTATCCTGATATTTCTACTGCAGAGTTCCCTGAAGAATTGTCCCAACTCTACAATTGCTCTATATAAGTCAAGGCAGCCCAATCCTCTAAGGATAACAGGTAAAACCCTTTGAAGTAGGACGAGGCAGTCATGAGTTTTCAACCCTTGTACCTTGTTTCCATCTGCACTGACTCTCCTTTCAGGGTTGGAAGCAAATCCATGTGGGAATCTCACACGTGATAGGACCTCGCAGAATTCTTTTCTTTTTACCTTGTCCAAGACGTACACAGCTGGTGCCATATCCCATGGTTTACCTTCATCTTGCACCTGCAAATCCTTTCTGATACCCAGGTGTGTCAAATCAATCCTAGATTTTAAGGTATCTTTTGTCTTGCCTTCAATATTAAGAAGTGTGTCGATAATGCTGTCACATATATTTTTCTCGATGTGCATCACATCAAGATTATGCCGCAGATCCAAATCTTTCCAATACTCCAAGTCCCACAAAGTGGACCTGCGGGTAAACAATAATCTCTCTTCTGCCCTGCCATGCTTCCTTTTCCCGCTACCATTACCAGGATGGTTTCCTGGTGTAATATGCCTGGCCTTCTCAAATTCCACTTGCAACTCATCGACGGTGAGCCTCTTTGGCACATCACGGTTTTCATGCTTTGCATTGAACACATGTCTTCGGTATTTTCTAGGATGCGACTTGTCCTTGGCAAGGAAACGGCGGTGTCCAATGTAGCAGATCTTGCTAAGTATTGCGTATGACAGCGGATTCCTGTCACAGCGAGCACATGCATTGTAACCATGTGTCGTTCGCCCTGACATAGTGCCCAAAGCCGGATAATCATGGATGCACCAAATTATAACAGCATGCTGAAAGAAATCAGCTGGTGGGCTGCTATATAGGTCTCGAGTGAGAACACCCTTCCATAGCTGTTGAAGTTCCTCCACAAGAGGCTCCATGAACAAATCAAAATCCTTTCCAGGACTTTTTGGACCTGGGATGAGCAAGGCCATCATGTAGTTTGATTCTTTGGTGCAGACATTTGGAGGCATGTTGTAAGGGATAACAAGCACTGGCCACATGCTATATGTGGCGCTCTGGTGGCCAAATGGGTTAAATCCATCTGAAGCTAAGCCAAGTCTAATGGTTCTCGGGTCAGCAGCAAACTCTTTGTGTTTATCATTGAAGCTTCTCCACTCACTACCATGAGATGGATGGCTCATTACATTCTGATCTCTGTACTCCTGGTTCCTAGAATGCCACAGTACATCCTCTCTTGTTTCAGCATCATGAAACAACCTCTTCAATCTTGGTGTAATTGGAAAATGTCTCAGAACATTATGAGGAATCCTGTTCACAGCATCGCCATCTTTCCATCTTGATGATTTGCATTTCGGGCATTCACCTAAGTTGGCATAATCCTTCCGGAACAGAACACAATTATTCTTACAAACATGGATCGTATCATATCCAATTCCAACTGCACAAAGGAAATTCTTCATTTTACTGTAGGTGTGTGGCAGCTCAAACGCATCTGGGAAAGATTTGCGGAAAGAAGCCAACATCGCATCGAATGATTTGTTGGTCATCCGCTCAGATGTCTTCACCTAAATAAAGGTGACCATAGCTGAGAATACTGACAGCTTATTTCCTGGGGTGACAGCAACGTTGCATTGTTCCAACATGCGGGCCCACCGTTTTTCTTCTGCAGGTGAAAGTTCACGAAATGCATGAGCATTTCGTAGCATTGTTTCAATGTTGGTCAAACTCACTGGCTCCGCCACCACCACATCCTCCTCCCCTTCCACCTGAGCATCAAGCAAATCAAGATTGTGATCTGCTGCTTCCACGTAGTCAATAACATTGACGTTCACAGCTTCACCATGATGAACCCACCTAGTATATGTGACCAACATCCCATACAAGTGTAGATGATTTTGCACAGTTGACTGGGGTCTTGTAACTGAATTCATACAACTGCTACATAGGCAGAGCACATCTGATTTCGGACCACCGTACTCAGCTCTGATAAAGTTCATGAAGTTTTCAACCCCCTCGACATATGCAGCGGAGAATCTTCGAGCAGAAGTTATCCAAGTCCTGTCCATCTGTTAGACATACAAATTAGTTCTTCTACTAGATATTACAGGAAAAACATATATGCTTTTTTATGAAGTCCAGAAAAAATACATAGGTCGATGTCTAAAGCTATGGCAAGATATTTGGACGAGCATATCTAAGTAACGAAATATATGTAAAGCTAATTCAGCAAACATATTCGAGTGCTAAATTATGGCAGGCTGTTTCAGCAGTCAATGAGGCCGGGCACACAGCCCTCGAACTATCGAAGGCCATCGCGGCAACAAAGATCGAGTATAAAACAATGTAGAGCTATTTCACCTAACAGATTGGCTACTAGACCATGGCAATCTACGTCACAATAAATGTATGGCAGGATATTTTAGCAACTAATCGGCCTTTGCATGCCATCTCAGCTAAGCAGATTGAGTGCAGAACAAGGCAAGGAAACTTCTTAAGCAGAGCATATTGACAGTAAACTACTTCGGCAAATAGTGAGATTAACAGCGTCTATCAGCTAACATTCAGCGCTACACCGACATGAACGGGGCCTCAGTCTAGAATGCACGTACTGTGGGAGAAGTTGACCGCCGTGCGTCTCCACACGAACGTTGCCAGCGGTGGCGGCGCTGACCGCCGTGCGCCTCCACAAGAACGTAGCCAGAGGTGGCGGCGCGGCTAGAGGACGGCAGTCTACGAGAGCGTACTGTGGGAGCGAGAGGATCGCGATGCGTCCCCTCGACGAACGGCGGCGCTGACGTATCGACGCGGCGAGGAGGGCGGCTTTGGCGGAGCGAATGCAGTGGAGGGGGACGGGGGGGAGGGGGGTTTGGGGAATATTATTGGCTAGTTAGCCTAAGGGCGGTTGAATTGGATTTGGGGGGAATTTTTGTGTATGGGGGGAGGAGGATTTTCGCGCGGTGGGCGGGGGGAGTTTGGTGCATGGTCGGTTTCTCCAAAAGCAGTCACACATGTCAGTGAAGAGGCAAGCCGAAGCACGTTCCGTTTGCGTGAGTCGTGTGCAGGACCGAACGTGTGTGGGGTGCAATGCGACCGCGACAGGAGTGCTGTGACTGTACCTCCTTTTTTCCTTTTAAACTAGGTGCTTCGCCCCCTCAAAAAAATTGTTGCTTCGTGTCATCCATCGATACTACTACTAGTAATCCGGTAATCCCGACTAAAACGGCGCGGCCGAGTCTTTTCCCACGCGATATGCTGGGAGGTTGGCTTAGTTGGGTTTTTTAGGATGAGTAATGCTACACCTACGTAATCCCAGTTACGTAATCAACGTAATGTGAAACGTATGAGCTGTTGATTGTAGATTGGGGGGAGGGAGGGGCCCACCACCATGAAAATCAGCGGAGGAGAGAGAGAGAGGCAATTTACGTTAACCCTTTCGTAGGTTCCCGTAGATGTAGAAAGATGTGAAATGCGTGAATGTGTAGTGGACGTACTATTGGAGTGCCTAAGATAATTTGTGTATGTATAGACCCTATGTGTTTATTTTACTTTGCATGTTAGATTTGTCTCGGTTCAATAAAAAGTAGAGTTGGTGATGATGGTGTGCCTGTCATCCTGCAATATAGGATGTCCGATCTATATCTAACGGATAGGAAGGAAACTATGACAATTTACCCGCACTCCTCTCCACATTTGCAGATAAGGCTTTCCCTCGTTCATCCTTTTCTCCCACAAGATCTTGATCTTCCGTGTAACGCACGTGCATCTTGCTAATACTCCTACAATATGTATATTATTGTGAAAGTTCATATACACCGGCCGAGATTAATGCAAACACGGAAGATTTTCATTACATTTCGAACTTTTATAGGATAGAAAAATAAAAGAAACCCGACCCTAAACCTATTCTACGGCGGCAACCGACGTCCTCCATCTGCAATCTCTATGTACGGGGGCGGGGTTCAAGACCCGTGAAGTGAAGGTGCGGTCTCCGGCGAGGAAGAGTAGAACACGGGATACGGAGCGGCCAGTTGGCACACCATGCCCTGCCGCCTCCCATGCCCTACTCATCCTCGGAGGAGTCCCCGACCTCAGCGGTGCCGGACGTTGGATGGCGGCAAGTAGGACGCGTGGCTGACGGTGCTCCCGTCGTCGGCCGCTAGCGTGGCCACCGCTTGTGCGGTCGCGTCCGCGTCTGGCTACACCGCTATTGCGTCGCAAGAGGCGACTTGAGCGAGGGCGGTGACCTCGAGCTCCATCCCCGAAGACAAGCTCTCCCGCAGAGCATTCGCGCTTGCGGTCATGGCGGATGTGGTGCCAGGTAGGAGCAAATGCGCTTTGGTGTGGCGGTTAGCTGGGCGTTGCTGCTTTAAGTAGCGCATTCCATTGAGGCCAAGCGTCTGGGTGCGTCATTAAGTCGTCGGAGTTGGTTCCTCGGGCACCGATCCTCTTAACGATGACATACGAACGGACGGCATGAATGTGGGCAGCTGGCACCGGCTGGGAATGCACCACGCGACGGTGCGAGGGACGAGGGTTTTGGTGTGCCAGGGTAGTCAGCTACGGTCGTGGCAACATTGGAGATGCCCTTTGCTCACATGCGATCCCCGCATGTCATTGAAAAAGCAAGATGACCCGGCATGGTCTCAGGTCCATAGGATGCAGTTGGCCACGCTACACCACTCCGCAGATGCGTCGCGGTGCCCCGTGCATCCTCGATGAGCCGGGTGTTGGGGTGAGTTTGGATTATGGCCAAAGTGCACCTTACCAAAATTTTGGTCATGACGCAAAGATTTGTCTTTGTTTGCATTGTTGCCATTTTTTGGCATGCCAATGAACTCTAGCCAACTCTAGTTCATTTTTCTTGCAAATGTCAGCCAAATCATGGGCAACCAATACCTCAACCAAAATTTTGGTCATGACCCAAAGATTGGTCTTTGTTTGGATGGTTGCCATTTTTTTGGCATGCCAATGAACTCTAGCCAACTCTAGTTCATTTTCCTTGCCAATGTCGGCCAAATCATGGGCAACCAATACCTCAACCAAAATTTTGGCTACCCAATGCTTTGATGGGGCAAGCTTGGGCACAAACCAAACATACTGTTGGTCATGCCACAGCACTAACGCCACCCTCGGCACACTGAAATCGGCCGTGTCTAGCGACGATATGAGTGTGTCGCTTACCGCGGTCGCCGTGTCCAGAGGCGGTGCTGGACCTGCGCCCCGTTGTTGGCCCCGACGACCCACATGAACGGTTGTCGGTGGCGAGGAGGTCGTGGGCCAGCTCCTCCATTGGACTAGTCTGCGCTACGTCGTCCCGACGGGTGTGCCCCACATGTAGGTTTCCCTGTTTTCCTGACCATATTCGAGCGTCAGTGCTCCGCGTTGCGCATTAGGCCTTTCACTATGTAGGCCAAGCGATACAACTTATTGTTTATTTGAGCCGTTCAAGTATAATCATGTGGCGTTTGCTTATTTCTCATTCCTCTCCAACCCTCTTCTCCATCGATCATGTCGCCCTCCAGTCGAGTCCATCCTCTCGCATGCCTCATTTGAACATTCCGTCGAGTATCATTCGCATGTACCCACCCTAGTCCTCTTTCAATAGATCTCCGGAGCCCGAGATGAAATCGAGAGGGAGCGAGTGGGGGCACGTGATACCTAAGGCGGATTCGGAATTTTGAACCGGTGATCATAGCATCTGCAAATCATATATAAAGGGTATTCAATGTTCGTTTCGTTTTTGAACGTACAATATACTCCCTCCTATCCTTTCTAGTTTACATATAAGTTTTATGTGTAGTCAAAGTATCTCTACTTTGATCAAAAAGGTATCAACATTCAACAACACCCAATCAATATTGTTAGATTAGTACATACTCCTAGATTTGTACTCGAGATGGTTTCCAATTTGACTATTGACAAGATTAATAGTCCATGAGATGTATAATGTGAAAATTATATCATTGGAAACTCCTTTCACATACGAATTTGACTGTATGCTTTGTATAAGTTGCATGTCATATATTATTACTCTAACATTTGGTCAAAGTTAGCCTTGAAAAACGCATTAGGCCATGTATAGTAAATGGAAAGAGGGAGTAGTAGTGGAAGTGGATCCTCTGATGTAGGTATCCCTGCCTTACCCTCCCTTTCGGTCACTTACTGGCGGACCCCATGCTTGCTAGGCCCCGCATGTCAGTTACTCAATGGGTTCGGCCACGTTAGGGGATCCTCATCCGTAGTATACTTCCTCTGTTTTTATTTACTCCTCATAAAACAGAGGGAGTGGTAGTATAATAAATGACGCGGGCGGGGGAGGGGGAGGGACGTCGGTTTGCTCTCAACTGCGGTCCCACAAGCGAGCGAAAATGCAAGACGAAGCGCATCCATTCGGTGAGCGACGTGGAGGGTCTAGCGTGTCGGGCTGCAACGCGAACACGACAAGAGCGATGTACAGTCAAAACTGATTGACCGGTCGTCACCGGAACCACTATTCACACCAGAACCTTCGTTGCTCGGCCTACGCCAACCACTGCCCAAAAACCACACCAAATCTCCAGGCCATTCCCCCACCTTTCGATCCCCTAGCCCACATCAAGCGTCCCCTAGTTCACCAGAAAGCCATGGTGCGCCGCAAGATCACTTACTACAAGATGCTGACGCCGGAGCGCCGCGCAGAAATCGCGGCGGCGGTCCGTGCCACAGACCTCCGTTCCCAAGCTCGCTTTGCGGCGGGCCAATCCCCGAGTTTTTTGGAGCCAAGCTACGAGGAGGAGGAAGCCGATCCAATGTTCGTGGTGGAGGTCGCGGCGCAGAAGGCCCCCGATGGGTATGAGACGATGGACGTCGACTTCGTGCCGGCATCCGAGTCCCCCATGGTGCAGGCGGACCAGCGATGGCAATACTAAAGGAGGATCGGGAGGCAGAGGCACAACTCAACGTGGAGCGCGCGCATGCCTGTCACAACCCTAGGCTTTGCTTGTATTAGTTGCATTTGAGAGCATCTTGCATCATGTCTAAATTTCTGAAACTTCAATTGAGGATTGTTGAAACCTCAGAAATCTAATTAAAACAAGGGCAAGCACCCTCTAAATTGCATTCTGTGAATCCAAAATGCCCTAAAAATTGTTTTGTGAATTTAGCAAGAGTTATATACGAAACCAAAATTCTGGAACATCTTTAAGGAATTATTTGGTCTCTGGATTTAAATCAATAATCTATTTGAATTTGGGGTTATATTCATAATATATAATGAATATATTTCCAAATGCTTTGAAATGTTTTATGTACTTTTGGAATAGTCGAGAGAGGTAACATAAAATATTTCAGAATGTTTTGGCACTGTTTCAAATTCTTTTGAATTTGAAAATAGTGGCAAAATAAAATAAAAAGGGAAACAAAACAGAAAAATTAAGAAGAACAGAACTCACCTGGTCCACTTACCTGGTGGCCTAACAGGACCGGCCCAGTTGGCCAGCCCAGCCCACCTGTCCCCCTCTCTTGTCGTCTTCCTCCCGCCAGGAGGACAGCGCGTGTGGCCGCTGCGAGCGAGCACGCGCCTCGCCACCTCCTGCTTGTCGTCGAGCCCCAGGACGCATGAATAAACGCCCCGGTGTCGTCCCGATCCGCTCGACCTCTCTCACTCTCCCCCTTCGTCTCTCCCTCGCCTCTCCCTCTCGCACACCCGAGCGCCACCGTTGCTACCGCTCGCCGCTGCCGCGCCCTAAGCCACCTCCTCGCCTTCCCGACGCATTCATCAGCCCCGCCGTGTCGCCCTGAAGCTCTCCACCAACTAACATGACGCCGGAAGCCCCGTATCATCGTCCCCGACCTTGTTTTGAAGCTTCGGCCACCGGAGATCATCGTTGTCGATTCGCCGACCCTGGCACAACCGAGAGCTCACTGACCACCTCATCTCCCTTGCTGTGAGCTCCATTGTGTTTCTCCTCTCTCCTTTTGCTCGCCCCGCCACCGTAGCGCCAAACCCGACCCCGGCCGAACTCCGGCTGCCGCGGATGACCTCGCCGCACTCAACCCCAGCCACCCCAACTACTGCTGCTTGTTGCACTGGATGCGGGAGAGCTCCAGCTCCCCGCGGGTCCCTCTGCCGCTCGTTTGGGCGCCCGGAGAGCGAACCCGAGCCCTCCGCCGCGCCTGTTGCCCCCGGCGATGAGCCGCCGGCTGGTTAGGCCCTGTTGACCAGGGGTTTGACCTCCCCTCGGTCAATGACAGGTGGGGCCAGCCCCTGTTAAATTAGTTTAGTTTAATCTAATTTAATTAGCCACTATTTCACTGACATGTGGGCCCAGCCCCACTGACAATTTAGTTATGTATAACTTAAGGCTAATTAACTATATTAATTAGCCGAGTCAATGACATATGGGTCCCACAGGTCAGGTTTGACCTGGACCGTCTTCGTTGACTGCTGACGTCAAAGTGACGCAATGCTGACGCAATAAAGTATTTTTTGGATTTAATCTTATTCAGGAAATTCCAAAACATACTCCAAACTTCTAAAAATCATAGAAAATCAACCATAAATCCAAATGAAATAATTTATATATGAAAAATGATCATAAAAATCCAATCTATCCACCTGTACCATTTCCATGCATGTTAGAGGAACTTACGATTACTGTTTAGGACAAATGAAATGAATGGCATTTAAATAACCACATGGGGAGTTTGAATTTGAATCTTGGATTCGAACCAACTTCATTTAATCTGTTGCTAGTTGCATTAGCTCAAATCACAGCATATTGCCATGTCATGATCATGCATCAAATTGTGCATTGCATTGATTGTGTTCTTCCTTGTATGCCGGTGTTTGTCCCCTCTCAGTAGATGACGTACCGACGATGAGTTCGATGACACCGATGAAGAGCTATACTATATTCAGAAGTGCCAGACAAGCAAAAACCCCTTGTTCTTTCTGATACAATCCCACTCTCTCGCTCCTGCTCTCTTTTATTGCATTAGGACAACAACGATTCATCTATTACTTGCTACGGTAGTTGAACCCCTTTTCCTCTGCATGACCTGTCATTGCCACAGTAAATAGATGAAACCCACTAGCATGAGTAGGAGTTGTTTGAGCCCTGATGTGCCTACTCATTCATGTTTGTTTGTCATGCCTCCTACTGCTTAGAGTTCAGTCAGGCCTGGTTCATCGGGGATGAATTGGAAAGTTGTGAACATGTCCTATTGTTGAGAACTAAGTGTGTGAATACGATTTGCTAAAGGTAGCGGTGAGAGGCCATGTAGGAGTAAATGGTGGGTTGTCTCATTGAAACCATCATCAGGAACTGTGTTCTGTGTTTGTGATCCATGAACAGTTACTACCACACATTGGGCTCTGGGCACTCCAAGCTCTCTCGACTTATTAATCAACTTGATCTCTGTCCAGGAGTTGCAACTAGTTTCTGGTGTTTGTAGGTAGTGTTAGTAGTCTACCAAGTGGCACCCGGTACAGGTGGGCTTGGGACAGACTAGGCACCATGGCACGGTGTACCAAGCATAGATCCACCCGTCGAGGTGGGCTTGGGAACCCTGCACACATCGTTTGGGGCCGTGAGTGACACCCCGGCCGGATCTCCTTGCGGATGGAAACCGAATAGGCGATAGACCTGGACTAGAGACTTGTGTGGTTAGTCAGGTCGTGGCCGACTCCCTCGCCAGGCTTTCGCTTGAAGGTTCTTGAGATACACGACGTGTACATGTTGGTAAGTGGCGAGAGCGTGTGTGAAGAAGTACACCCCTGCAGGGTTAACATCATTTATTCGAATAGCCGTGTCCGCGGAAAAGGACTTCTGGGTTGCCTGTTCAGTTCATAGACAAGTGAAAGTGGATACTCTAAAATACGCAAGATAAGCGTGAGCGCTATGGATGGCGTTCTCGTAGGGAGACGGAAGCGGATCCACAGTGGTGTATTGATATGGTGAATATGTGGACTCGTGTGCGCCACCTCAAAAGAGTTGCTTGCAGTCGTAGTTCAGGATAGCCACTGAGTCAAAGCTGGCTTGCTGCAGTCAAACTCCACCACCCCCCCTTTGTTGATAATGATGCATATGTAGATAGTTCTGATGTAAGTCTTGCTGGGTACATTTGTACTCACATTTGCTTATTTTATGTTTTGCAGAGAGACTTCAGTCTCACTAGTAGTTCCACGTGGACTTCGACGTTTAGCTTGTTACCTTAGCTACGATCTTGTGCCCTCGGCAGGATCTGGTAGATAGTCAGGCTTCTCAGCCTTTTTCATTTGTAGATGTCTGTACTCAGACATGTTAAGCTTCCGCTTGTGCTTTGACTTGTGTGCTCTGAATGTTGGGTCATGAGACCCACGTTTGTAATATCTCGCTCCTCGGAGCCTATTGAATAAATACTTGAGTTGTAGAGTCATGTTGTGATGTAATGTTGTATTTGCACATATCAAGCATATTGTGTGTATGTTATTGAAATGCTTGGTCTGTGTGGGATCTGACTATCTAGTTGTTTATCCTTGGTAGCCTCTCTTACCGGGAAATGTCTCCTAGTGCTTCCACTGAGCCATGGTAGCTTGCTACTGCTCCGGAACACTTAGGCTGGCCAGCATGTGTCCTTCTTCGTTCCTTTGTCTGTCCCTTTGGGGAAATGTCACGCGGTTTCTACCGGAGTCCTGTTAGACTGCTACAGCCCGGATTATCGGAGTCCTGCTAGCCCAGCTGCTACAGCCCGGATTCTCTCGCTAATGACTGACACGTTCGTTGCTAGGTCATGTATGCATGTCCCTGTAAGTTAGCGCCACTTTGGGTTCACGACTAGCCATGTCAGTCCGGGTTCTTTGTCATATGGATGCTAGCGACACTATCATATACGTGAGCCAAAAGGCGCAAACGGTCTCGGGCCTGGTAAAGCGACACCCGTGGGAATACCGTGTGTGAGGCCGCAAAGTGATATGAGGTGTTACATGCTAGATCGGTGTGGCATAGGATCGGGGTCCTGACAGTTTTGGTATCAGAGCCTAACGGCCTGTAGGATTACCAAGCCAAACTGGTCGAAGTTGAGTCTAGAAATTCTTTATTTATGTAAGGGAATTGATTGTGGATGGGAACATAAGGCTCTTTTTACTCCTTTACCTTATGCCCTTCTGATCTGAGTCAACGTCTTCTCTTCTATGGGGATTAAGAACTAGGATCTCATCTCTCTATCAGGTTCACGTGTTACTAATCCGTAGAATCTTAGGATTGTTGGTTCCAGGCCTCAGTTCAGTTTCTACTACTTTCGTATGTTATCAATTGAACCAGAACCTTGATATGATGTTGTTGAGTGACTATGCAAATCCTTGTGAATGTCTCAAATCTTTTTGTGAGCATTTACAGCCGTTATGCTGTCCGAGTCAACCCAGGTTTCTAAATAGTCTGATGCATTTGCAAATCCCTTCTTTCCGTTCCCGATGTCCCTTTGGGCCAGTTCAAGCACACTAATCGGTGAGTTGAGGTACTTTGTTGCCTCGACATATATGTTGGAGCTATTATTATGACCCTAGGTGTCTTAGAGGATCACCTAATAATCTAGCCATGTTCTGTGTTCCCAGTGTGATGATCCTGGCCATCATTCTCGAAAGCATCCCGTGATGCCACTTAGTTAGTAGGCATTCTATTCCGGGGTTATTGAACCCGAGATTCACCCTACTTGTTTCATCTTGATAGTGTTTGTTAGTTCCTTAGGACATTAGTGAACCTTGTGATAGTCCTCGAGGTTCGTGGTATATCATTCTTCCGGTACCACGAACCAATATGGCCAAAGTTCTTGAATCGAACATCACAACCAAAGTTCTTGATGAGTTCTTGATTGTATGTTGTGACTCTGCCAGTTCTACCTTTCTGCATGGGTTGTCCGAAAGAAATATGTTAAACTCGTTCGACATACCAATCCATGCATCCACAACTCAGAAAACCATACGTTCTTTGAGTTGTCTCTCTTTAGTTGTATTCTGACCTTCGTCTATCAGTTGATATTAAGGAGTAGTTGTGCAATCGTGTTTATCGATGCATATTACTCTTGTGGTCCGTCAAGCCATTCTATTCCAGAGTGACTAGGAGAAACAAACTCTAGTACCCTTTTCCATTTCCAGGATTGGGTCAAAGCAGTTGTGTTCCACAGATCAAGATGCAATCCAGCTTCTGGTCTGTTCTACCTTGAAGTATTACTATCTTATATCAGGAATATCATGGGAATTGCACACCATCCTATGAACTCTGGATACACTGATACTTCTCACCCTCATTATTCATTTCTCGGCTCCCGTGTTATTGCAACTGGAATGCCGACATGTGAACTATGATGTGTGAAATCGATACTCCTAGCAACCTTGTTGCTTGGTAGTTAATGGACAATAATCTCATTCTTAGCATGTTGGTTCCTGAATCATCATTCTAAGATTGATCGTGCTACCTAGTCCATTTTCCCTGGTGCACTCCTCGATCAATGAGATAGGATTATGTCAACCCATCACTCTTTTGATCATATCATCTTGCCCTGAAAAGCAAGATTGTTCTCGAGCTTAGTGACATATCGGTGGTTCGTGATTTTCTGTATATCTTCTCGGAAGTATTACCAGGTTGTCACCTGACCACCATGTTGAGCTCGTGATCAAGTTGGTTTCTTGTAAACCACCCCTTCTCCAAGAATCCGTGTTGGATACCCCTGAGCTAGTTGGTCAAGCTAAACGACAACCTGGAGAGTTGGAAGATAAAAGCTTACCTAACTTAGTTCGTTTCAGAGGGATATCCTGGTGTTGGTGTGTTAGTTGAAGAAAGATGTATCTTCATTGATTGGTCCCTGTGATCAGTTGTTGGACCTATTGTCTTATATAAACTTTGATTTGAGTATGGACTATCGTCAAATCGAATCAGAACCAATGATGTTCGTAATGTTGTCTTACTCGCGCTTATCCCTCGAGCATACACCATTACATCTTTTGGGTCTGACCAATGCTATGTCCTTGATCACATAATTATGGAATTCCATTTATATGGTCATCCCGATGACTTGTTATTGAGCCCATCAGCAGCATTTTATCTTCTCCATGATCATGTGGAAACTTTTGTAAACATTACCTTCATGTTCCATTCATGAGGTATATGTTCGGATGAAAGAAGTGACTTTCTCTAATTCACGTGCACTTGGTGTAAGTTGCCGCCGTGGATCCGAGAAAGATTGTTTTTGCTTCCTTTGGAATCATCCCAAGTCGGGCATGCATGTGCGAAGTATACATTGGATTGTGAGATTAGCTACCTCCATTCTATATGTGTCCCTAGCACGCCAAGCCACTGATTGATTGGTTCAAGGAAAATGAGTTGTTGTGCTCATCCTAGGTCATGCACAAGACTTCATTACCGTAGATGATGGTTCCCAACCTGAACTCGGTAGTTTTTTATTATAAGACTACTATGTGGTGATGCTTGTCTCGGACAATGTGTTCGCATGTATGTAGCAGAACCAGATCATGTTTTGGAGCTTGCTATCTTAGTTTATTCCCCGAGAATCTCGCAACGCCGTCTTGTCGATTTGTGTTGCAGACTTTCATTTTTTCTTCATGGACTTGATGAGTCTGGAATATCCTGACACCAACCAGATCTGAATCTCAGGCAGATATCATGGCTGAACGTTTCCCAAGAACTATAATAGTGGTCTCTCTATAAACCAGTGAAGTGGATGTTGTGGCCAACACACCCAGCTGGAAGGCCTATTATTATAGTATCTTGATTGAAGAAGTTGGTCACCTCCCCCAAGGTGCCCCATTATGGGATCATGGCAATTATTTTCCTCGCTACTTTCAAACCCTCGTCACTTTGTTTCTTCTGTCCTTCTCGATGTGTATTTTGTCTCTCAGCTCAAGATATGTTTCTACGTCTCATTCCGTGAGTTGATCTTGTGGTCATTAAGATGATCCATCCATGTAGAGTTGTTTCGCTCTTTTGTCCTTGTGTTGGATGAAGATATAGCAATCAAAGACGTCAAGATCAATTTGAGTTAACAAATCAGCAACCTCGAGAAGACAATTGGATCATGAAGTTGTGATACTTAGTGTCCCCTTTGTCTTCTTACCTCACGTCTTGAATCTCGGGACGAGATTCTTGTTTAGTGCGTGTCAGATTTCGGGTTCCGGCAGACCCTTGAGGTTCGAACACTGGGTTGCGCACGAAGATCTCTCCCCTACCGGCTCACGTCTCGAAGTCTCGCAAGGATCTAAGCAAGAAAGATGAACACACAAGGGACACGAGATTTATACTGGTTCAGGCCACCATTGTGGTGTAATACCCTACTCCAGTGTGTGGTGTGGTGGATTACCTCAGGGGCTGATAGTGAACAGTACAAAGGGAGAACAGCCTCGTGAGGGGCTGTTCTTGAGCTGGTGCGATGAACTGCTTGGGTGAGTTCAGTCGCTTCTCTCTCTCTCTCTCTCTCTCTCTCTCTGGACGATCTCCAGATGCGTCTACCCTATGGTGGCTAGTCCTATTTATAGAGCGAGGCCCTGGGCCTCTTCCCAAATAATGAGCGGGAAGGGCGCCAAGAATTGGCCATTTTGAAGCGGAACATCTGGTACACTTATCCTGACTAAAGTTGGTCTTCGGCTACCAAAGGCCTAACGGTGACGTCGCCCTGGGCTCCACGATGACCTCCATCCTGTCGTTCTCCTGGTCTTGGTCTTGTTGCACCGAAACGGTAACCTTTGCTTGATGCCTTGGCCTGTGCTTGCCCCCTTTCCACCGAAAGGGAAACAAGGACACTGCGAGTCCGGCGCCTGCCTGGCGCCGACCGTCATGGCTTGCATCACGGGCCCCTCGGAAGGTGCCCTACCTTGATCTCTCCGCCTCCTCGCGAGCCCGCCTGAGGAGGCTGCTCCCGAGGAAGCCTCCTGTCGTCTGCCCCACGAGGCTTGGCCCCTCGCGGGGGTCTTGAGCTTGAGCTGGTGAAGCTGGGCTGCATTGGGCCCCCACTTGACCCACGTCGTAGGCCGCAGGCAGGCAAATCTGGGGACCCCCGTTCCCAGAACGCTGACAGTGGGGGTGAGTTGTCACAACCCTAGGCTTTGCTTGTATTAGTTGCATTTGAGAGCATCTTGCATCATGTCTAAATTTCTGAAACTTGAATTGAGGATTGTTGAAACCTCATAAATCTAATTAAAACAAGGGCAAGCACCCTCTAAATTGCATTCTGTGAATCCAAAATGCCTTAAAAATAGTTTTGTGAATTTTGGCAAGAGTTATATACCAAACCAAAATTCTGGAACATTTTTAAGGAATTATTTGGTCTCTGAATTTAAATCAACAATCTATTTGAATTTGGGGTTACATTCATAATATGTAATGAATATATTTCCAAATGCTTTGAAATGTTTTATGTACTTTTGGAATAGTCCAGAGAGGTAACGTAAAATATTTCAGAATGTTTTGGCACTGTTTCAAATTCTTTTCAATTTGAAAACAGTGGCAAAATAAAATGAAAAGGGAAACAGAACAGAAAAAGAAAAAAGAAAAAAACTCACCTGGTCCACTTACATGGTGGCCCAACAGGACCGGCCCAGTTGGCCAGCCCAGCCCACCTGTCCCCCTCCCTTGTCGTCTTCCTCCCGCCAGAAGGACAGCGCGTGTGGCCGCCGCACGCGAGCACGCGCCTCACCACCTCCTGCTTGCCGCCGAGCCCCTGGACGCGTGGATGAACGCCCCGGTGTCGTCCCGATCCGCCCGACCTCTCTCACTCTCCCCCTTTGTCTCTCCCTCGCCTCTCCCTCTCGCGCACCCGAGCGCCACCGTCGCCGCCACTGGCCGCTGTCGCGCCCTGAGCCACCTCCTCGCCTCCCCGACGCATCCATCGGCCCTGCCGCGTCGCCCTGAAGCTCTCCGCCAAGTAACACGATGTCGGAAGCCCCGTATCGTCGTCCCCGACCTCGTTTTGAAGGTTCGGCCGCCGGAGATCGTCGTTGTCGATTTGCCGACCCCGGCGCATCCCCGAGCTCGCTAACCACCTCATCGCCCTCGCTGTGAGCTCCACTGTGTTTCCCCTCTCTCATTTTGCTCGCCCCCGCACCGTAGCGCCAAACGCGACCCCGGCAGAACTCCGGCCGCCGCGGATGACCTTGCCGCACTCAACCCCAGCCACCCCAGCTGCTGCCGCTTCCTGCACTAGATGTGGGAGAGCTCTAGCTCCCCGCGGGTGCCCTCCGCCGCTCGTTTGGGCGCCGGGAGAGCGAACCCGAGCCCTTCGTTGCGCCTATTGCCACCGGCGATGAGCCGCCGGCTGGTTAGGCCATGTTGACCAAGGGTTTGACCTCCCCTCGGTCAATGACAAGTGGGGCCAGCCCCTATTTAATTATTTTAGTTTAATCTAACTTAATTAGCCACTGTTTCACTGACATGTGGGCCCAGCCCCACTAACAATTTAGTTATGTTTAACTTAAGGCTAATTAACTATATTAATTAGCCGAGTCAATGACATATGGGTCCCACAGGTCAGGTTTGACCTCGACCGTCTTCGTTGACTGCTGCATCACAGTGACGCAATGCTGACGCAATAAAGTATTTTTTGGATTTAATATTATTCAGGAAATTCCAGAAAATACTCCAAACTTCTAAAAATCATAGAAAATCAACCGTAACTCCAAATGAAATAATTTATATATGAAAAATGATCAAAAAAATCCAATCTATCCACCTGTACCATTTCCATGCATGTTAGAGAAACTTATTATTATTGTTTAGGACAAATGAAATGAATGGCATTTAAATAACCACATGTGGAGTTTGAATTTGAATCTTGGATTCAAACCAACTTCATTTAATCTGTTGCTAGTTGCATTAGCTCAAATCACAACATATTGCCATGTCATGATCATGCATCATATTGTGCATTGCATTGATTGTGTTCTTCCTTGTATGCCGGTGTTTGTCCCCTCTCAGTAGACGACGTACCGACGATGAGTTCGATGACACCGATGAAGAGCTATACTATCTTCAGAAGTGCCAGGCAAGCAAAAACCCCTTGTTCATTCTGATACAATCCCACTCTCTCGCTCCTGCTCTCTTTTATTGCATTAGGATAACAACGATTCATCTGTTACTTGCTGCGGTAGTTGAACCCCTTTTCCGCTGCATGACCTGTCATTGCCACAGTAAATAGATGAAACCCACTAGCATGAGTAGGAGTTGTTTGAGCCCTGATGTGCCTACTCATTCATGTTTGTTTGTCATGCCTGCTACTGCTTAGAGTTGAGTCAGGTCTAGTTCATCGGGGATGAATTGGAAAGTTGTGAACATGTCCTACTGTTGCGAGCTAAGTGTGTGAATACGATTTGTTAAAGGTAGTGGTGAGAGTCCATGTAGGAGTACATGGTGGTTTGTCTCGTTGAAACCGTCCTCAGAAACTGAGTTCTGTGTTTGTGATCCATGAACAGTTACTACCACACATTGGGCTCCGGGCACTCCAAGCTCTCTCGACTTATTAATCAACTTGATCTCTTCCCAGGAGTTGCAACTAGTTTCTGGTGTTTGTAGGTAGTGTTAGTAGTCTACCAAGTGGCAACTGGTACGGGTGGGCTTGGGACAGACTAGGCACCGTGGCACGGTGTACCAAGCATAGATCCACCAGTCGAGGTGGGCTTGGGAACCCTGCACACATCGTTTGGGGCCGTGAGCGACACCCCGGCCGGATCTCCTTGCGGATGGAACCCGAATAGGCGATAAACCTGGACTAGAGACTTGTGTGGTTAGTCAGGTCGTGGCCGACTCCCTCGCCAGGCTTCCGCTGGAAGGTTGCCGAGATACACAACGTGTACATGGTGGTAAGTGGCAAGAGCGTGTGTGAAGAAGTACACCCCTGCAGGGTTAACATCATTTATTCGAATAGCCGTGTCCGCGGAAAAGGACTTCTAGGTTGCCTGTACAGTTCGTAGACAAGTGAAAGTGGATACTCTAAAATACGCAAGATAAGCGTGAGCGCTATGGATGGCATTCTCGTAGGGAGACGGAAGCGGATCCATAATGGTGTATTGATATGGTGAATATGTGGACTCGTGTGCGCCACCTCAAAAGAGTTACTTGTAGTCGTAGTTCAGGATAGCCACTGAGTCAAAGCTGGCTTGCTGCAGTCAAACTCCACCCCTCCTTTGTTGATAATGATGCATATGTAGATAGTTCTGATGTATGTCTTGCTGGGTACATTTGTACTCACATTTGCCTATTTTATGTTTTGCTGAGAGACTTCATTCTCACTAGTAGTTCCACGTGGACTTCGATGTTTAGCTTGTTACCTCTGCTACGATCTTGTGCCCTCGGCAGGATCTGGTAGATAGTCAGGCTTCTCGGCCTTTTTCATTTGTAGATGTCTGTACTCAGACATGTTAAGCTTCCGCTTGTGCTTTGACTTGTGTGCTGTGAATGTTGGGTCATGAGACCCATGTTTATAATATCTCGCTCCTCGGAGCCTATTGAAAAAATACTTGAGTTGTAGAGTCATGTTGTGATGCCATGTTATATTTGCACATATCGAGCATATTGTGTGTATGTTATTGAAATGCTTGGTATGTGTGGGATCTGACTATCTAGTCTTTTATCATTGGTAGCCTCTCTTACGGGAAATGTCTCCTAGTGCTTCCACTGAGCCATGGTAGCTTATTACTGCTCCGGAACACTTAGGCTGGCCGGCATGTGTCCTTCTTCGTTCCTGTGTCTGTCCCTTCGGGGAAATGTCACGCGGTGTCTACCGAAGTCCTGTTAGCCTGCTACAGCCCGGATTACCGGAGTCCTGCTATCCCAGCTGCTACAGCCCGGATTCTCTTGCTGATGACCGACACGTTCGTTGCTGGGTCATGTATGCCTGTCCCTATAAGTTAGCGCCACTTTGGGTTCACGACTAGCCATGTAAGCCCGGGTTCTTTGTCATATGGATCCTAGCGACACTATCATATACGTGAGCCAAAAGGCGCAAACGGTCTCGGGCCTGGTAAGGCGACACCCGTGGGAATACCGTGTGTGAGGCCGCAAAGTGATATGAGGTGTTACATGCTAGATCGGTGTGGCATAGGATTGGGGTCCTGACAATGCCGCTGCCATCGAGGCTCTCCTGCAGGCGGAACCGGATGTCGTGGATGTGAACCGGGCGGCGGAGGCTCAACTTGAGGTGGAGCGCGCGGATGCCGCTGCCATCGAGGCCCTCCTGCAGGCGGAACCGGACATCTTGGACTTGAATCGGGCGGCAGAGGCTCAAATCGACACAGAGCGCATGGATGTCGTTGCCATCGAGGCCCTCCTACAGGTGGAACCGGACGTCCTGGACTTGAACCGGGCGGCGGAGGCTCGACTTGACGCGGAGCGTGCGGATGCCGCTGCCATCGAGGCCCTCCTGCAGGCGGAACCGGACGTCCTCGACTTGAACCGGGTTGTGCTCTTGTGCGTGCAGAGCGCCCGCACGCTCCGCTTGGACGAGTAGCTGGAGGCCGAGGACAACCACGGTGCGGAGACACACGTCGGTAGCGATGGCTGGTTCGCGCCGGCAGCCAAAGACGACGAGGTCGTCTCTTTCCGCGAGCAGTGATAGTTTTACTTTATGTTGTTGTTTTTATGGATCTTTTGCTGTGTAAAAACATATATTTGTTATGCAAGTCGTCTGACTTGGGTCAGTCTACCATTTCAGGCAGTTGGATGAATATCCTACGTCTCCTAACCCTTCCTTCCTTCTTCCTCACCTCTTCTTCTTCCCCAACAGACCACCACACGAGCCGTACGGATACTCCCCAACATGCGGTTGGATAAACATACTCTATGAACGAAAATTATGTGTCAGCAATAGGATGGCTGAGTTTGGTTTGTTCACATGCGATAGCACGTGTCAGTGAGGGTGCGTTCCCTAGGTTGGGTTTGCGACATGCAGGAGCGACTGTGTGAGGGTGCGGCGCGACCGCGACGTGCAGGAGCGACCGTGTGAGGGTGCGGTGCAACCGCGATAGCCGTGCGCAAGTGTACCTCCTTCTCATTTTGAAAACTTTAGGCACGCTTGGCAAAAATGTGTGGAGAAGTTTGGCAATGCAAGGCCTAGACCCAAACAGGATAAGTATGTATGTACTAGGAGTACTAGTGTTATAAAAGAAAGGCGGGGTTTTCCTTCGCGGGAGTTAATCGATACAAATCCTCGTTTCACGTGTCAATTAATGCGTATTTTTTTCTCCAAAGACCAAAGAGCTAACCATCTCACTCCTCATCGCTTGATTAATGCAGCGGCATGCAAACCAACCTTCTCACTTCCGCATGCATGCAGGGGATATTAATGTCCTT
Source organism: Triticum dicoccoides (assembly GCF_002162155.2). Taxonomy (NCBI): domain Eukaryota; kingdom Viridiplantae; phylum Streptophyta; class Magnoliopsida; order Poales; family Poaceae; genus Triticum; species Triticum dicoccoides. Next base: position 275,502,573 of record NC_041389.1, read on the forward strand.
GGTTGCTAACCACATCAAATTTTCCTCGACTAGTGTTAGTGGCCCTTTGCAGATTGTAATTTTGATATACTCGCCTTGTGTACAAAAAAATGGAGGTAGTAACTATATTTTACTTCCTTCCCCATTGCGGTGACGTCGACGATATCTTTTTTTGTGGTTTGGCGAAGTGCATTCGACGGAGAACACCATTGAGGGAGACCACAGTAAGTCGTTCGCAAGTGCCGCCTGCAAGCCGAGATAACCGCCTTATTTGCATCCAGGAAGTCCGTTGAACCAAAGGACTAGTACTACTAGGAGTACTAGTGCGGTGAGATGGTTTCTCGAAGAAGACGATGGAGAAGCGGAGTCAACAAAGAGTGAAATGATGGTTGCTTCGTCCGTGCTTTTGTGATTTGACGCCTCACTGCTTTGTGATTTTTGATAGAAGGGACAGGGGAGTAGACTCTGTGCTCTATACTATACTACATGCGTCCAAGCATGGGAGAAAGAGGAGAGATGTTGCATTTTTCTATTCCTTCAATCAATCAATCAGGGAGCTTGGTTCCATCTTTTTGGCTTTGGCAACACCATCCACAATGGTTCCCACGATACCAAAAGCTATTTTCACATTTGGCTACACATTGTGGATGCCCTTAACCGTACCACTTGGTTTTACTCCTGTGTGCTATCTATACAAATCTCAATTATATTGATCTAAAAAATTATAGAATCAAGATTAGTAAAAAGGAGGTGATTTTGCCGCGTGGATGGCGGGGGAGGTTTCTTATTTTCGGAGGACGTTGTCCTGGCGGTTTGCTAACATGCCGTCCCAGGTGTCAATGCTTTACCAAGCCGATCTGCATCCCACATGAGGCGAACAATGGCAGAAGCAACACATGGTTAAGTTGAAGAAGATGAGGGAGAAGCGGATTAAACAACGAGTGAAATGATGGTTGCTTCGTCCCTCCAACTTATTTTTTTTAGCATTATTACTTCGTCCCTCCAACTTAACTGCGGCAAAGGTGCAGCTTTATTATTTGACGCCTCATTGCTCATTACTACGCCGGCGCCATGACTGGGGTGCTTCACCCCGGCTGCTCTGCACTGTATTCTAGTATGGCACGTGGACCGGTAGCTTGATGTCCCACATGTCGGCGAAAGGGATTAGAAGATTTATGAAAGCGAGCGCTCCACTCTTACGACGGAGGAGTAGACGACACGACGGCCCAGTGAACTGTCACTTGTACTGTATAGTACTATAGTTTTGCTGTTTCGCACGATCCATCGATACAAACCCGATTAAACAGGAAAGGGCGGGATTTTTCCCGCGCAGTAGATGATACTGGCCATACATTTCAAAGGCAATTTTAATGTATGCAAACTGAATAATTATAAGTAACGATATGATATCTAGTAAAACTAAAAACACATATGATTTATTGTGTTAGAGTGTAGTAGTAGTGATGTAACATGCGAGAACGTGTAGAGATGTAGTTTTGGAGGGCCTACAGAGAGAAAAGCGTAATATGGTCACCGAACTTCAGAATAAGCTGATTACGGTCACTATATACGTTTTGCGGTGATTATACGGTCACTTGCTCACGGTTCAGCATCGGATTGCACTCTGTTGACCAGCCAAATAGTCTGCGTGGCACCATGTTGACTAGTTAAATTGACCATGTTCCTTGTGGGTCCCACCTGTCAGTTCGCATAGGGAAAAGGTCAGATAAACACAAATTTACGCAGGCGCGACAGGCTCCAACCCGTGCGAGGGAATCACCTCGTTATGTATATGCCTGTCAGGGCTTGATGTGTGTGCATGCACGTGTACGTTGAGCACTTGAGCGTGAGAGTGTGTGTTGGTCGTGTGGTGTAATGGTGTGTACATGCATGCGTGCGTGTGTGTGTGAGTGTTGCATGCGTGCGTGGCTGCGTGTGTACGTGTGAGTGTTGCGTGCGTGCATGGGTGTATGTGTTTGTGTGAGTGTTGCATGGATGCAGTTCGTGTGCATGTGTGCGTGTGTGTGTGTGTATAATCACCACACCAGCTCCTGTGTGTTAAAACAGACGGCTCAGCATACCAATACAAGGCCACCTTGTCCACTGTGCCCGCGGTCATGACTTCGAACCACCATCCAAATTTTTTTTTTGTCGTTTGTTTTCATTCTTACTAGCAAGATGCCCGTGCGTTGCACGTAACATCAAGATGCATTTGTATGACTTGTTTATCTTGTGAGATAAAAGGATGAACGAGGGAAGGCCTTATTTGCAAATGTGGAGAGGTGTGTGGGTACCTTTTTGCAAAATTGCCATAGTTTCTTTACTATCCGTCAGATATAAATCGGACGGCCTATATTGCAGGATGGTAGGCACACCATCATCACCAACTCTGTTTTTTATAAGAGTGTATTTTATGTATTTTATAAGAGTGTAGATGTAGAGTAGATACAAGTCGACAGGTGGGCACGATGGTAGTGAGATAATGTGATGCAACATTAGAGGTGCCACGTGGAGCGTTTAACTGGTCAACCAGTCATGTCATGAGAAAGTACAGAGTTGTACGGTGAGCCCGTGACTTTATAATAACCATTAAACGTAAATGGTGACCGTAATGAGTGGATTCTGAAGTCCAATGTATGTATCGTGCTTTCGCTTCAAATACAATGATCGTCATTGGATATATTGCAAGAGAAAGATGAAACATGCTTGAATTTTCTGGGGGCTTACTTTTAGAGGACCTGGAGATAGTTTTGTGTGCATACGTGAAAGGGGCGTACAGGGGGTATGCGATGGAGAGAGAGATGCTCTTCGTTTCTCTTTATTATGACTAACTTTGTATATAGTATAAAAATATACAAATTCACAGTGCGGAATAAATATCATTGTGGGCACCATGCAATGCAAATTAGCGTTCGTACTCCTCCATATAACTTTGTAATGTTGTATATATGTAGAAACTCTAAAATAATTTTTTTGGCCACACTTTATTCAAAAGGAATGTTGTATGCAAAATAAACGTGAAGAGAGGGCTTTTTAGATCAATGGGGACGTGATGTAACATGTGTGAATGTGTAGTTGATGCATTTGGCGGGGCCTAGAGAGGTATGTGTGTGTATTACGTATTCGAGGGAGGCATGGATAGAGGGGCCGGCGTGGGGCGTGGGAGAGATAGCACGAGAAATGAGAGTGGTCTAGAGAGAGAGAGACGAATATGACGTCACGACGAGAGATTCCATTCCCTTGAGTGTGTATATGCAAGGGGGGAGGGAATAGAGGCACCAGGAGAAATTTTTTGTGTGTGGTGTTTGTGTTGGTATGTGTGGGTGTGAGAAGATAATGAGACGTGGGGGCAGAGGGTGTGTCACCGCGTGAGGTCCGGTGGGTCGAGGTGAGGCCCTTCATTCAGTTCCATCCTGCGCCACATTGGTCGGCCCGTGACGCATTTAGGAAGACCCATGGATGACTAGTCGTACAAGACAAAGATAGCAGAATTGTGAAGGACTCTGTGTCCACCGACAAAGCCGGCTAGGATTTGTAACCCTAGGTTCTCGGACTAAGGTAACCCCTTTATCTCTGATATTACTATTCATCCAACCTAACTTTAAGGGGCATCCTACAGAATGCTCTGCTAGAATCATACTCGTCGATTAGGAAGAGAGTTGTGAGACAATGCGTGAGAGACAGGTGAGGGAGTCCTGGATTAGGGGGTATCCGGACAGCGGGACTATATACTTTGGCCGGACTGATGGACTACGAAGATACAAGACTCAAGACTTCGTCCCGTGTCTGGATGGGACTCTACTTTGCATGGAAGACAAGCTTGGCGATTCGGATGTTAGATCTCCTTCTTTGTAACCGACTTTGTGTAACCCTAGCCCCCTTCGGTGTCTATATAAACCGGAGGGTTTAGTCCATAGGACAAGAACAATCATAATCATAGGCTAGCTTCTAGGGTTTAGCCTCTACGATCTCGTGGTAGATCAACTCTTGTAATACTCATATCATCAAGATTAATCAAGCAGGAAGTAGGGTATTACCTCCATCATGAGGGCCCGAACCTGTGTAAAACATCGTGTCCCCTGCCTCCTGTTACCATTAGCCTTAGACGCACAGTTCAGGACCCCCTACCCGAGATCCGCCAGTTTTGACACCGACATTGGTGATTTCATTGAGAGTTCCTCTGTGTCGTCGCGGCAAGGCTCGATGGCTCCTTCAATCATCAACAACAACGCGGTCCAAGGTGAGACTTTTCTCCCCAGACAGATCTTCGTGTTCGGCGGCTTTGCACTACGGGCCAATTCGCTTGGCCATCTGGAGCAGATCGACAGCTACGCCCCTGGCCATCAGGTCAGGTTCGGAAACTTGAACTACACAGCCATATCCGCGGAGACTTGATCTTCGACAGATTTAGGCCTACGCCAGGAGTGCCAAATAGTCACGACGAGCACGGCTTAGATCTGCTGTCAGATAATATTCGGGATATCGTGCCTGAAGTAGCTCCGGACCTAAATCCGGGGGAGATTGCGTCGCCCGAGGACGGGTGGATAGACCCCGCCCCGGAGGCCGCATACTCGTCGGCGGTAGAGCCGAACACAGACTCCACCTACAAGGAAATCTCTGTCACCGGACCCCCGGACTTGCGTCCGGCTGTAAGTTCCGGACCGTACGCACCTGGGCCCATCATATCCGATTGGCTCTGGTAATGGAGTTCACCGCTGCGGATGTCTTTCAGCACTCGCCCTTCGGCGACATGCTGAATTCATTAAGGTCTCTCTCTTTGTCAGGAGACACTTGGCCGAACTATGTCCGGCTCGAGTGGGAAGCAGACAACGAGGAAATTCGTTACCCACCCACCACCCACTTCATTGCCACTATCGATGATTTGACCGATGTGGTTGACTTCGACTCCAAAGACATCGACGGTGTGGACGACGATGCAGGAGAAGAACAGGAACCAGCGCCCACGGGGCGCTGGACAGCCACCTCCTCGTATGATATATATATGGCGGACACTCCCAAAGAGACCAATGGCGATGAGGCAGTAACGGCAAGCCACAGCGCAACAGACATTAGCGTCGGAACAATGGCGACAACACCGAAGACATGGCAGTCGACGCCGGATTCAATGGCTCAAAATCCGGTCTGCGGAAAAAGGTGATAAAAAGAAACAATCTGGGATCGTCCAGTCTAGACCGCATACTTGATCGCTCATGCCAAATTCACGGCACCCCTGATAAGCCAGCCAACCACACCAATAGAGATTGCTGGGTGTTCAAACAGGCCGGCAAGATAAATGCCGAAAACAAGGACAAGGGGCTGCACAGCGACAATGACGAGGAGCCCCGGCGTCCGAACACTGGGGGACAGAAGAAATTTCCTCCCCAGGTGAAAATGGTAAACATGATCTATGCCACCCACATTCCCAAACGGGAACGAAAGCGAGCAGTAAGGGACGTCTATGCGATGGAGCCAGTCGCCCAAAAGTTCAACCCATGGTTAGCCTGCCCGATCACTTTTGATCGTAGGGACCACCCTACGAGCATCCGTCACGGCGGTTCAGCCGCATTGGTCCTTGACCCAATCATCGACGGATTCCACCTCACGCGAGTCCTTATGGACGGTGGCGGTAGCCTTAACCTGCTCTATCAGGACACAGTGCGCAAAATGGTCATCGATCCTTCAAGGATCAAAACCACCAAAACCACCTTTAAAGGTGTAATTCCGGGAGTAGAGGCCCGTTGTACGGGCTCCATAACACTGGAAGTGGTCTTCGGATCCCCGGATAACTTCCAAAGCGAGGAGTTAATCTTTGATATCGTCCCTTTCCGTAGTGGCTATCATGCACTGCTTGGATGAACCGCATTCGCCCGATTCAATGCGGTACCGCACTATGCATACCTCAAGCTCAAGATGTCAGGACCTCGCGGGGTTATAACAGTCAATGGAAACACAGACCGCTCTCTCCGTACAGAAGAGCACACTGCGGCCGTTGCAGCAGAAGTACAAAGCAGCCTTCTCCGGCAGACCGCCAATTCGGAGACAACAACCCCGAACACCATCAAGCGAGTCTGGAGTACTCTGCAACAGGATGGCCATGCATGCCAAGAGCGCGACTAGCAGTCCGGCCTCTGCCCTATCCCCATTCAGGCAGCATTTGTGCCGCGCGTACACAATTACACACTCAAAATACAATGGGCATAGGCGGAGGCGCAACGGTGATGCGGTCCACAGTGCGGTTCAACTGCCACAACACCCGCATACTTTAATAACCTTCTTTCTCTTTCAGGACCCTACTTTCGGGCAGCCCCCTCAGAGAACCGGATCATCGGGCTTATCACAGGAGGAAAACCAAGGAGGCAAAAGGCTTTGCGCACAAAGGGAATACCCAGGTGGTATCTGTCAATGATCATTATACCTGTTTTACATGCCCGCATGCGGCTTGCCCTTGGATAGCACATGTCAAATAGTCCTATTTGCTTCTGCTTAACGCATTAATTGTACACATACGCTTGGACGTATTATTTAACAATGGGAAATAATATATAGCATCAGCTTATTATTCCTATCTTCACATTTTCCCTAAAAATGTATATTTAATATTGAATCCGTACACTTTGGTACGTTCAGTTTGCTAGGGGCTTCTTATGGTGCCCCATACTACGGCAAGATAAGTCCGAACACTTTTGACAGTGCGGCACCCCGAACTTATAGCATTATATGCATCATCTCCGAATCATGTCTTGGGTCAATAGTTGGCTTTGCCCGGTTCCCTTGTTTTGGTACCTTACGTTCCGTTATATCGGCTAAGGTAGCGCAGGGAGAACTACTGTGATTGTGTCCCGGTTCTTCCGGACGAGCACCTTAGTAGAGAAAGCCGAAAACTGACTATCATGATGCGGCGAGAGCTGGTCGCTGTTCGAGAGGTCTTAAATCCTTCAAGCTTTTTTTCGCTTCAGGCGAGGAATCAGCCTTGTCCGATTTAGGCGTGTATAGCGCCCCAATTCGGCTCTCTGAATTCTAGGGGCTTCGCCGAAATTTAAAATTGTAGACTTCTATGGCTAAGTGAGAGTTATAAAGCCGCATAGTCTGATTGCCTTGTTCGCTGCGCCAAACACCTCCTTAAAGGGCCAAAAATTGGGGAAAAGAGTGTTTGGGTTTTCCACGAACACCCAGTACTAGTTACGTGGGGGCGGAAGCCGACGACTGGCCTACTTTCAGAATTTTATAAACAGCCGCACAAGAAGGTAATATTTTAAATCAACAAAGCGCCATTAGCACAAACAAATTCGATTTCATATTACAAAGACGACATGAGTACATTCACTCAAAGATTATGTCCTTGGTACATTCATCGGCCATGAGATGAGCGCCTTTCATAACACCATCATAATATTTCTCGGGGTAGCGATGCGTCTTGCCCTCCGGCGGTCCATCCTTCACCAGCTTCTCTGCATCCAGCTTGGCCCAATGCATCTTTGCACGGGCAAAGGCCCGGTGGGCACCCTCAATACAAACGGATTGCTTGATAACTTCAAGCCGCGGATAGGCATTTACCATCCGCCTTATAAGGCCGAAGTAGCTGTCGGGCAGGGGCTCACCAGGCCACATCCGGACTACGAAGTCCTTCATGGCCACTTTGGCCGCCCTGTGGAGTTCAACCAATTGCTTCAGTTGGTCACTCAGAGGCATTGGGTGTTCGGCTCTAGTATACTGGGACCAGAACAGCTTCTCCATCAAGCTCCCCTCTTCGGCACGGTAGAACTTCAAGGCATCTGATATGCTGCGTGGCAGATCTGCGAATGCCCCTGGAGAGCTCCGAATTCGGGTAAGTAAAAGAAATGTCTCCTCCACATGCTTGCTTTGCATAATGAATGCCTTACCCGCCGCTATCTTCCTGGCCGCCTAGATTTCCTGTTGGACCTTTTGGGCTTCGGCCTTGGCGTCTTTCACGCTCTCAAGGGCCTTTGCAAGCTCAGACTCTTGCATTTTGAAGTCATGCTCCAAGGACTCGAACTTCTTGCCGAGCTCCTGGAGCTCTTGCTGTACCTCGCCCACCCTAGCATCTTGCTTTTCATGCTCAATAGGCTCCGTGGCCGCCTTGTCTTTGGCCTCGGATATCGCTTTCTTCAGGGCCGCCACTTCGGTCCTGGCCCCTATTAAAAAATCATGACACTTTTTGGTTAGCGTCACCAATTTTTTTTCTCCTATATATGACACATGGACGGGGCATCACTCACCTTTGTTCTCTTTGAGCTGCCTCTTCGTGAGGCTGAGCTCCTCTTTGGCCTGCTTCAGGTCCCGTTCGAATCTGAAGACCTCTGCTGTGCGGGCAGCAGCGGCAAGCAGCACCGCCTACTTATTCACATAGACACATACTGTTAGATTCCTGCGGTTTAAAGTTGACCCTCCGTTTGGGTTTTCTTTTCGAACACCAAACGGAGTATCAAGGGCTACTGTCTATTGGGTGATAATTTCTCACACTCTTGATTACTTACCTCAAAGCCTGTTAGGAGGCTGGTGCAGGCTTCGGTCAATCCGCTTTTGGCAGACTGAACCTTTTGAATCACCATACTCATAAGAGTACGGTGCTCTTCATCAATGGAAGCGCCGTGAAGCACTTCCAGCGGACTATCTGACACCTTCGGCACGACGGAGGTCATCGGCACGGCCGGCTCGCCCTCCCTAGCGAGGGGCTGCCTACACAAATTCTGATCCTTTGGAGGTTCCGGTGCAGTGTCCGGCTGGGAGCCCAACTTGCTGCGGCTCTCGTCAGCATAATCTATGGGGATCTTACCCCCCCCCCCATGTGCCCGTCGTCTGGTATTTTGCCTTGGGGCGTCTCCAAAACCGCCTCCCCTTGCTCCGGTACCCTTTGGGACAACACCTCCGTGTAATCCGCAGGCCGAGGGGAGGTGGCCGTCGGGAGTGAATTCATCGCTGAATCACTCAGAGACCCATCCGAAGAGGATACCTCGGGATGGGACCTGGCCGGACTGCATATGCGCGTTCGGTGTTATAGCAAACTATGAAGTTAAGTCGCACGGAAAATATTACAGGGTGGGGATACTTACGATCTTGCCACGGGCTTGCCCCTTGGTAGCACTCCTCCTCGCTGTAAGCGGCCGTGGTGGAGTGATCCGGAAGGGACGCCTTTCCCTTCTTGTGGGGCGGCTTTTCTTTTCTTCTCCTCCCCAATGCGGGGAGGGGGAATTTCTTCATGTTTCCCCCGTCTCCATGGGAGGAATCTGCCTCGCCATCCTCGGACGACAAGTCTATTACGGCCTTGCACCGGAGACCCTTCCTGGTCCTCGCGGCCGCCTTCTCAGACCCTTCGGCCTCCCCGGATGGGGCGGCCCTCTTCTTTTTCTCCTCCCCTTCATGGGAGGAGCGTGCCTCATCGCCTTCGGACGATGCATCCAGTGCGACCTTGCGCCGAAGACCCTTCCTGGTCCCCGTGGCTTTCTTTTCGGCCTTCTTTTCTGGCACCTTGTAAGGCACCGGAACTACCATCTCCGTCAGGAGTGCGGTTGCTGGATCTTCCGGTAGAGGAGCCGGACAGTCGATCCGCTCCACCGTCACCACGTAATCCTGATGAGATAAACATGGTGACTTAAAATCCTCCCATGAATATGCTAGGAAAAGGACATCTAGTGATGATCAGAAAACTTACCGAATTGGCAAGCCGCGTGGCGCAGAGGCCGCGGTCCTCGGATATGGCAGGAGGTACTTCGGTGGCCTTGAACAGCACCTTCCAGACGTCCTTATGCGTCATACCGTAAAGCTCTTGTAGCGTTTGCTGTTTGGCCGGATCGAACTCCCACAGATTGAATGTCCGTCTTTGGCACGGAAGGATTCGGCGGAAGAGCATAACCCGGACCACGTTGACAAGCTTGATCTTCTTGTCCATCATATTTTTAATGCAGTTCTAAAGTCCTGTCAGCTCTGCAGGTTCGCCCCAAGCCAGGCCCTTCTTTTCCCAGGAGGTGAGCCGCATGGCTATTCCGGATCGGAATTTGGGGGCCGCCGCCCAATTGGTGTCGCGCGGCTCGGTGATGTAGAACCACCCCGATTGCCACCCTTTCACGGTCTCCACAAAGGAGCCGTCAAGCCAGGTAACATTGGGCATCCTTCCCACCGTGGCGCCGCCGCACTCCGCTTGCTGGCCCCTCATGATCTTCGGCTTCACGCAGAAGATTCATAGCCACAGACCAAAGTGGGGCTTGATGCGGAGGAAGGCCTCACACATGACGATAAATGCCGAGATGTTGAGGATGAAATTTGGGGCTAGATCATGGAAGTCCAGCCCATAGTAAAACATGAGCCCGTGGACAAAGGGATGAAGTGGAAATCCTAGTCCGCGGACAAAATGAGAGAGAACACTACTCTTTCCCGAGGCTTTGGAGTGGGGGTGATCTGTCCCTCCGCCGGAAGCTTGTGCGCGATGTTTGCGACCAGGTATCCGGCCACCCGAAGCTTGATAATGTTCTCCTTCGTAATGGAGGAGGCCATCCACTCGCCTCCCGCTCCGGACATGCTACGAATGGTCCTACGGAGAAGGTGAGAACTTGGGCGCTGGGGCTCGGGAGTGCGATAATGGATGAGCAAAGGAGGAAGAAGGCGTGGGTAAAAATGGGAGATCCTTGTCCCTTTATAGAGGTGGCGAAAACGGTGCGCCTCCCCGCTCACCTAATGAAATTGCTTATTTTCCAAGCGCCACGTTAATAGCATGGTTGGGTTACCCGTACCCGTATTAATGAGGATCCCGTGATAAGGGGACATGATCTCTGCTTTGACAAGACGTGCCGAGGAAACCGCCTCGCAATATGTGCAGTGGCTGGTTGTGGGAAAACGGTTCGAATAATGACTTGACCATGGTGTGATGTCGTGTTATCTAAAGTTGTCAGCAGATTACATTTGTGGAATATTGTTCTCTATACGGTGGTATGTGAAAATCGTCTTACAGAGCCGGACACGATTTAAGTGTTCGAAATTTACTTTGGAGTATTCGGAGATGGAACCCGCCTTGCAATGCCAAAGACAATCTGCACACTGGACTCATTGTCATTGAAGCCTGGTTCAGGGGCTACTGATGGAGTCCTGGATTAGGGGGTATCCAGACAGCCGGACTATATACTTTGGCTGGACTGATGAACTACGAAGATACAAGACTCAAGACTTTGTCCCGTGTCCGGATGGGACTCTCCTTTGCGTGGAAGACAAGCTTGGCGATTTGGATGTTAGATCTCCTTCTTTGTAACCGACTTTGTGTAACCCTAGCCCCCTTCGGTGTCTATATAAACCGGAGGGTTTAGTCCATAGGACAAGAACAATCATAATCATAGGCTAGCTTCTAGGGTTTAGCCTCTACGATCTCGTGGTAGATCAACTCTTGTAATACTCATATCATCAAGATCAATCAAGCAGGAAGTAGGGTATTACCTCCATATAGAGGGCCCGAACCTGGGTAAAACATCGTGCCACCTGCCTCCTGTTACCATTAGCCTTAGACGCAAAGTTCGGGACCCCCTACCCGAGATCCGCCGGTTTTGACACCGACAACAGGCCTAAAGATAATGTGCGTACATGAGACACGTAGGCAGGTCCATCTATATGGAAAGGGTCGATGGGGATTGTGCGTGTGTGTGTTTGCGAGAGGAAGAGTGCTTGTGATAATGGTTAGTGAAAACAGTTGTTAATGGTTACGAGAGGGTGGGGGTTATATCTAGAGCATGTGTGTGAGAAAGACACCTCGGGAGAGAGTGTGTGAGCATGTGTGAGAGACCACCGATGGAGAGTGAAACTACACGTAAAAGACTGCTGTACACATTGATTAAAGATATAAATTGTATCCAAATATTAGGATGGGATCATGATATTTGCAATTCACGTAAGGAGCAGTCATTGATCCATCAGACATCTAGATTCTATGAAATTTGAGCATGTCTATGTTATTATTCGACATAGTTGATCCACATAGTTAGTATATTGAACTCCAGACAATGCATCGCTTTAGCAATCGAATATAAACGTCAGTATAGTTCATATTGTGTGTGTAAAGCACATTATACATACGAAAGTTACACAATGAACATTATAAATAGCTACCTATGAACTGTCATACATTTGAATTCAACTTAAGGTGGTTTAAAAAATCGAATACAACATGAAGTCCATTCAATTATTTGAATTTGATATCATGGCATTTGTAAACCATACCTAAATTATGGGGGCACCAATCTTTGCTCTGATTTTGTACATAATACCATATGTAGTCGTGTACAAAATAGATTCAAATTTAGCTCATCCATTCCAAAATAATCATAGTTATAGGATTTTCAAGTGTCAATATTTCAAAAAGAAGCGGATAATTTAATGAGGTTTTCAAACATACAAGGTCAAATATAACGTTGTCTATTTAGGTCAATCCTCATAGTTCAAGAGTACTCTAAACGTGAATGCTTGTGTTTCAAAATTTTGAACGAAGCGCCAAAAGAGCCTCTACTTGCCCAAAACCGCGTGAGACCAATGTTTGGTAGTACAACAAAATTATTTTTCTAATAACTCTGACCCGTGAAACCTACCGGCCCGACGTCCAAAAGTCTAAACCGGGGTAGGTTTGTAGCTTCATCTAGACACAACACAACCACCTCCGAAAAACATTCGTACACAATGGCCGCCTAAGCACACATGCGCGCGGCCGAAATCGCTCCCGCCCACTATTTGGGACACCTGGGATTACCATCCTTCCCCCGACCCGCAGTAGGTCCGAAATTTAAGAGGGGGGCAAAGTTTGTACTTTCCCCAAATTTCAAACAAGCGTGTCCCATCTTCTCTTCAAAAAAGCCAAAAACAAGCGCGTCCCAGACTGAAACATGGTTCCCCCCACCCGTCTGATTCCCCATTCGTACTCCGTGGGCGCCAAAACTACCACTCCACCAGCCGCGAAACCCCGGCGTCCTCCGTCCGCCACCCCATCCCACCCATCAACCGCCGCCCTCCTCCATCACGCCGGAGCCAATACCCCGACGTTGTCGTCCACCGCAACCTCAACCGCAACGCCCTCCACGGCTAGTAGTTGAAGCCGAGGCTGAGCCATCCGTACCCGAGCCAGTTCAACCACGCCGTCCTGCGCCTCACCGCTGCCGCTCCAACTTCTCCACCCTCCACCGCACCGGAACTGTTCCTGCTATGCCGTCCTTCGCCGCCTCGGATCTGCTTCCCCTCCGTCGACATACGGCCACAGCAACACAGTCAACAATTTGGCCATGGGTTCGTCCAAGCCTGGACCCTCCAAAACATCGGTTTCCCCGGTAAAAAGAAGAAGATCGGCTTGACATGTGGAGGTGACCACACCGGCAACCGAAAAAGGTACTCCTCTTCCCTTATTCGTGCAAATCTTACGTCTCTGCTTGCATGGTATTCATCCACAGAAGACACTAGTTGACCGCTTCTTCTTGATACTAGATGTTCCTAGTAACTCGCGATGCACAAGGTTTCTCCTCATATACTATTTCACCTTAGCTAGAGGTTTGTTGCCCCCTCGAATTTCAATTTCTGGCCAGTTGATTCCCAATTAACGGAAGCATTCCCTGGCGTAACAGGCGCTAGTACTCCTATTACACCGGGGAAGCAGCGCCTTGGTGTTTATCTTAGGTACGTGTGTGGCCTAGAGCTACTGGCGCCCGGTCTGGAGGTCGGCCGGGATTAAAGGGATGGCCTGGGGGCGCTGCCAAGCACGGCGGTGGTGTCAGGTCGAGGGGAGGGCGGGGCGGCGGAGGCAGGGGTGTGGGCTGGTGGTCGCTGGCGGTTCGAGAAAGATCGTCAATAGTGACTGGTGGGAGGTAGACGAAGGCCATCTGCCCGTCCTTATAGATCGGACGGTTCATTAAAAAAATCGACTGACCTATTTATTTTTAGTCGACTGTTATCTTAGATATGACCACATGTGGTGGTGTGCTGGAGGAGTACCTGCATTTCCTGTGCTCATATATTACAAAATCATACGGAGTAGAATCTAATTTTGTTTGCCATGCAATGTTGTAGAGCTATCATATGTCTCCTGTCATTTATTTTTCAGCCACCTGTTATCTGCTACTTTTATAGTGCACTAGTTCTACACACACTTCACCCATACTCTCACTATTGTGTTTTTATGCAAGGGTATTTCAGAGTCTGCCGAAAGAGAAGCAACAAAGAAAAGAGAGAAGTTGCTCCAGCTTTCTTCGCGGGTATGCACGACACGTTACAGCTCCATAAAGGGTGCAGTGTCAGCAGATGGAGACGGTAAACATATCTTTGGAGTTGATGACCTCGCTCGCAATGAACCACCATCCCAGGTGCTTGCTTTAACTTCGCGGTGTCATATGTGGTTGCATGTTCCATATGGTGTCTAGCTTGTATTCGAAAGGCCGAAGTCGGTCTTTGGGGCTGTTTGGTTCTAGGCCTAGCATTGCCACACTTTGCCACATATTTTTGCCAAACTTGCCTAAGGTTAGTTGATCAAAATGAAAGCCACAAGTTGGCAAGCCTAAGGGAATCTTGCCACATTTTTTGTGTGTATGCCATGTGGGGTCCAAGTGTGGCTTGCCTAAGGTGTGGCTTGAACCAAACACTCACCTAAGTTAGTCAAACTTGCCTAGCTTTAGGTGTGGCAACATTTAGCAAAGTTAGTCACAAACCAAACAGCCCCAAGATAAGGAAAGATATTTTTTTACATGAGCCACCATCCCGTGAGCACCAGAAGACAAATAGCTAGTCAGGGCACTGGCAAAGCCAGTGACAAGCCCAGCAAAGATAGGCATCACCTGGAAGCCAACTAAAAAGTTGCGATGGTGGCGAAGCAGCCCGCCTCCCACCAGGCTCTTAGGTCCTAGATGATCATGCTCACCACTCTAGCCGGATGTCTAGCTTGTATTGCTTCCAATTTGGTTAAATTGCATCTGTTTAGCTTACACATTATAACTTTGAATATGACATGCCTTTCTGTCTTTGGTACATACTAGTACATCTGTGTATTAACCATGTTCTTACATCAAACTAATGTTCTTGTGTATCCCTCATCAATCACTTATGACGAGGAAGGCAGGCAAGGTGACTACTCCTCATTTAAAGAATGCAGCGTCAGCCTCCCGACATGATTCTCAAGAAACAAAAATGCTAGATGAAGATAGTGAACATAGCTATGTAGTTGATTACAACATTTCCCCTACACTAGCATCGTAGGTGCTTGCTCTAACTTGGCAGCGTGATATGTGGTTGCATGTTGCATATGGTGTCTAGATTGTAATTCTTCCAATCTAGTTAAACTGCATATGCTAGTCTGCGTAGCTTATACATTATACCTGTTAATGTGACATGCCTTCCTGTATTTAGTACATAGTACATCTGTCTATTAAGCATGTCCTTACATAGAACTATTGTTTTTTTATCCCGCATCAATCAATATGACGAGACACCTTTAGTATATGCAGTGCGATATTAGTTGCATCTTTCATATGATTTATAGCATGCGCTGCTTCTAATTTGTTGAAATTCCATTTATGATGGGATGCTTTTAACTTGGCAGTCATATTGGTTGCATCTTTCATGTGGTGTCTAGCTTGCATTGCTTCTTATTTGCTGGAATGGTTTCTGCTTAGTTTACACAAACAGTTGTGAACATGCCATGCCGTCCTGCTTTTCGTACATATTCCATCCTGGTATCATGTGTTTGCCTTACATCAAAGTAGTGATTGTCAGTATCATGCATGAATGAGTTCTGAAGAGAGAATTTTATTGCTTTTTCTTGTCGGTTTTACTTGACAATTCAAAATCAATAAGGCGGAAGGAAGTTAGCAAGGCAGCGGATAAAGGTGCTCCTTCTGAACGGAGGGCCTCTACAGTTTCTACTCCTCCACACCTCCAAGATGATTTTCAAGACAACACATGCATAGACACTCAACAAAGCTGTGTTTATGATGAGCATGTCTCCCCTAGTGCAGCATCGCCGGTGCTCCCTCTAACTTGGCACTGTTATGTGGTTGCATGTTATGTGTGATGTCTAGCTTGTATTGCTTCTAATTTTGTTGAATTCCATCTGCTTACTTTACACATCTATTTATATATAAAAAGTACTTGACGGGTTAACCAAAATAAAGATAATTAGCTTTAAAATCCCACAATAATTAGAAACATCCGACCTTTAATTACGTGTACCTATTTTAAATCAACAATGTGCGACCCTCAGATCTTCATAAACCAAGTGGCCCCGTAACGTGAGAAGATCTTCATAAATCAGGTGACCCCGTAATGTGAGATCATAACAAATTGGATCCATAATAAAAAAAATGTTACAAGCAGGGTCAGATTTCTCGGACTTCAGGACGTGAGACTATAACAGGTTGGACCTGTACACAAACTCATGATAGGCTGGACCATTAACTAAAAAAAACAGGCCAGCACCATCCCACGAGCGGCCAGACCATCCCATATAATAAAAAATGGGGCGTACAGGGTAAGAAACATGACCAAACTCTGAAGATCCTTCCCACAAAAAAACTGTACAAAGATGACATCTCTCCAAACAAATCCAAACTCTCAGAAATTTGCAGATATTGGATCTCTCCTAACAGAATATCTCTAGATAGGACCAAAATCTCATGGTCGCATGCATATATAAAATCTCTCGGCATCCGAACAACCTTGTACATCATCTTCCTCCAGTGAACAACACTTTGAGGTCAACTTCCTCCAACCAGTGGCACTTCGGCATTGGGCACCAGCCGGCTCCGTTGAGCAACTAGATCACCTTCAGTATGTACGATTTGCATGAAATTATAGATCAGACCTATTAAAGGATAATGAGAGGATGTCGCCCACTGTGCCCCCCACAAAAAGAATGAAAAACAAATGGAGACCCTCAATTACTCTGGGCAGTGCTAAACTAAAATCTTATTCTAGCGTGATCCTCTACTATATTTTGGGTTATGGGATGGCTTCCATAGGCCTCAAATCCATTCAGAAGCACAGGGCAGTGTAGTATGGTAATCACTTGGAGTTTTTAGATTAGATAATGGTTCACATAATATTTTGCATGAGTACCATGGTAATTTTGTCTAATAAAGTTCCTCATTAATCAGGTAGAGATTGCTTCGGCCGGCTTCTACTAAAAAATACTCACGATATTTTTGTATTCACATGATGATTGAAACTTAAGTTCCTCTTTATCATTAAAGATTTCTGCAAATCACAGGTCTCGAAAATAGATCTCCTTTACTTGTACGACCAAAAAAAATATTTATAGGGTGAAAAGTAACAAAAATAATGAATATTCATAAACTTGAGCATTAATCTGTAATAGTAGCACACCCACCACCAAGCGGGGCGGTTGGTCAAGGTGTCAAGCGGCCGAGAAGGGTACTCCCATGTCCAATGACCAGCGGGAGCACCGCCATGATATTTATCGTCGTCCATCGCCACAGCAAAGCATGATCTCTAGCTCCACCACTGTCTGTAATAATATTATAAATATCATCCACTTTAGCTTTATTCGATTTTTTTCAAGAAAACGCAAAAGAGCTTGCATTTCATTGGATTTAAAAGAGAGCTTTAGCTTTATATTTGCACTCCCTAATGTGCAGAAATCAACAATGAAAAGAAAAGAGGGGCCACATAACAAGGAAGGTTAGAAACCTGCCAAGATGGTTAAAACAAAACATATATGTAATCCAACAAGGTGATCCATTACTAATGATGAATATTTTGTGTGTGCTATCACAACAAAACTAAAACACAAAAGGCAACAATTCCAGTTAGGCGTTGGGGGTTTCTAATTGATTTTAGCTTTAATGATGAAACTTATTTTAAATTGTTATCTTATTGATGCAAGTCGAGACAATCAACAAAAATAGCAAGATTGGAAGGAGAATGAAACTTCAAGACAAGAAAAAGAGACAACCTTCAATCATAAATGGAGATGTGCCAGACTTTGCGGCTACACAAAAAGGAGAACCTTTGATCCATGCGAAGTAAGAAAATCTCCACAAAGTTTCACCCTTATGCAGGTTATCATCCATTTGATTTAATTACAGTTCTCAGTTCAATTTCTAAATTTTAACAATGCACGACTGGTATTACAGTATACAGGAAGCAACATTATGTACCTTGCTTATGCTTTGCACATCAGTTCTGCTATCTATGTGCTCAAATCTTTCAAAGCATGAAAATTTACCTTCATTAACTCGGTGGTTTCGATGTAGTAAAGTTATATCTCACACATTTTACCGTAAAACAAGTGGTTATAAAGTTCGGACGCCCATGCATTTCCATATCTTTGAGTGCGGCTAATTTTAATTGCTCTATGAAATCACAAAAACATGTTACATTTCGTTCTATCTATAGCTAAGTATAACACGTATGCATGCACTGCGGCTAAAGCGAAAAATATTGTTCCATTCCCACAAGGAGAAACAAAATGCTTCTGCCGGAGATGAAACAATATCTTACTTCTACTAATTAGGATTTATGTTTATGTAGGGCAAGTAACTCAACAAAAGGGGGGGAATATGACAGAGTTGGGAATACGAAAAATGGGGACCTGCAGGTCGAACTTCGAAGAATGTTGTCGCTGTGGAGGATGAGGACCGTGTCCCGAGCTGCCTCGAGTGAAAAGAGCGACAACGCTCTAGCTTATGCGCTTGGGGAAGAGAACCTCGCCGCCATCCTCACACCCAAGCTGGATCTAAGAGGGATGCGGCCTGGGGGAGATGAAATCCACGACGAAATCAACTACACAGACACCAATTACAACGGGTCAACGACACTGTGCAGATCGATAATCTCGCCTCCTCCATCGTAGTTTACCAGCAAAGGGCTAGGAGAACAAGGAGGCGTACGAGGAGCCAAACTAGCTGTCGTCCCTGTGGCAGCACCAGCTGCGGAGTGGCTTGAGGTGAGGACGAGGAACCTCAAGGCAGCGAACAAGAGAGCAAGCTGATGGGAGAGCAGAAATTTTTGAGTGAGCAGAGAGAATAAGGAAAACAGAAAGGGGATCGGGCAATAGGAACATTGTCACTGTGTGAAAATATGAGTGGGTGGAGAGAACGGAGAAGTCCGGGAGACTACAGAAAGGGGAAAGTGAACAATCATACTGGTGGGCCTATGAAACCGATTATGTTCTGTACACTGTGAGAGCAAACTATGTGACGTGAAAATATAAGCCACCATTGATACTACCGAGGGCACGTCTCTTAAATAAATGAACTGATCATGGGAGCACATACCTACCAACATACTCCCTCAGTTCCTAAATGTAAGTCTTTTTAGAGATTTCAATATAAACTATATACGGAGCAAAATGAGTGAATCTACACTCTAAAATATGTCTATATACATTCGTATGTAGTCCATACTGAAATCTCTAAAAAGACTTATAGAGTATTTAGGAACATAGGAGGTAGGCTTTATCGATTTGTACAAGATATAAGCAATAGAATAAAAATGTAAAAGAAAGATGTAAATATAGTTAGCATATCTCGCAAAAAAATACAGTTAGCATGACATGCATAATTTTTTTGAACATCAGTACAAACGCAAGCGCACATACATACATGTATACACTCACACCTATGAATGCACACACACGCACACCCTACCCCTCATGACATGCATAATTAGCAAGTAAGGGATGAAGGGATCACAATGTGTATATATGTAAGGGATCACACATACACATCAGTACCCCCTTTTCGACGAAAACCCAAACGTACCAAAAACAAAACTATGTTTGCAAGAGTACTATATTTGAAATGTCATCATATTTGGTATAAAAAATTGTTGGACAGATAAAATAGTGTGGTCTCACATTTATAACTTAATAAAATCCTAGCCTGCGCATTGAGCGGGCCACTTTGCTAGTTATACTTGAATAAGACACGTGTTCCTGTTTCTAGAACATACAATATCTGTCTATCACACCATGTTCTTACATCAAATTACTACTGTTGTGTAACCTGCAACAATCACTTATCATAAGACACGTTTGACTTCGGAGTGTGATATAGGTTACATCTCACATTCTCTTCTAGCTTGTACTACTAATTTGTTGAAATGGCACTTATGACGAGACAGTTTTAACTTGGTAGAGTGATATTCGTTGCATCTTTCATATGGTGTCTAGCTTTCATTGCTTCTAATTTGTTGAAATGCCTTCTCCTTAGTTTACACATCATAAGCTGTGAATATGCAATGCTGTGAATATGCAATGTCACTAATGACGAGAGACCTCTAACATGGTAGTGTGATGTTGTTTGCATCTTGCATATGATTTATTTCTTGTACTGCTTCACATTTGCTTAAACGCCATTTATGATGAGACATTGTTAACTTGGCAGAGCGATATTTGTAGCATCTTTCATATGGTGTCTACCTTCCATTGCATTGCTTCTAATTTGGTGAAATGTCTTCTTCTTAGTTTACACATCATAGTTCTGGTTATCTCTTCCGTCCTGTTTTTCATACATATTACATCCCCCTATCATGTGGTTGTCTAACATCAAAGTTCATCTTGTCTGCATCACGCATCAATTTGTTCTGAAGAACTAAATTGTTATTCGTTTTTCTTGTCGGCTTGACTTAACATGGCACAGAGAAAGAGGAAGAAACACAGAATGGCAGGGAATGAGAAGTGGATGAATCCTGCAGATTCTGCTGGTATTGATGGTGCAATAGAAAGTCAAAGTCCAGCGGAAAATTCTACAAACACGGCATCCCATGCTACACGAGCTGCAAAAAAATCCAAACAGAAACAAATAGCTGCCACTAAACAAGCAGAGACAGCCCTAGTTCTTGCAACACCTACCACAGTACTACCAGCTGCACGACTTACTCATGCGTCAACTGAGCTAGCAGCACGTACCCAAGCTCCCTTGCCACCTGACACTACTTCCCAAGCACTCTTGACACAAGACGAGTTGGCAATATCAGATGAACCTTGTGAGATACAACAGCAAGAAGGTAGTTGCTGGAGTCAAGTTACAGTTGCATGCTTCTTTATATGTAGTCTCATAGTTTGATGTACACTAACACTTCCTATGTTCGTTGTTGGACTAGCACCTAGGCGCAAGAGGAAACAAACATCAGGGATATTGCTCGATAGGTTAACTAAATCTAGAGGAGAAAGAATGGAGATCGGTTTTGAGGCAGGTTTAAAAAGGCCACGTGATGCTACAGAGTCAGCCAAGTTAGTAGCAGAGGCAGCAGTTGTCGTTAGGTGTCATGTACGTATCCTCCCAACATGGATTCAGTATAGGAATGACAAAGATGGAACCCAGTTCAACACCTTCCTCGACCATTTATCTTTAAGTATGGTTATGTATGGAAACTAGTAATATCGTCTTGCTCTGTCCCATACTTTCTAGGTTGCTGATAATGAGACTCCCATAATTTTCAACAGATGAGGTTCAAGTTGGATAGCCAAGATGATGCAACCAGACAAGCTTGCACCCATGTTTTCAAGTCTGCTCTGCAAAAGTATCGGTATAACTTGAGGAAAACTCACTTTGAAGGCAAGGCTAACAGTGAACTTTCCCAAACATCTCCAGTGGAAAATATATCAGATGAAGACTGGAGTGGCCTTGTTAAACACTGGTCTGATCCGAAGTATCAGGTACATTATATATATGTGATTAGATCACATGTCGAAGTCCTATTTATGCATGTGCCACACAAATCTATCTTCTTGTAGGTAAACTGTTCAAAGAACAAGGCCAACCGTACAAAAGTGAAATTCCAACAGACGACAGGATCTCGTAGCTATATTGCACACTGCGAGGCTCTTGTAATTAGCTGTTGTTTCACTCTTTTCGCTGTACCATATTATCAGATCTATATTGACTTGTTCAAAATGCAGAGGAAAGCCCGCAAGGACCAGAAAGTACCTGAACCAAAGGTTGTGGAAATCTTCAAGGACTGTCACACCAGCAAGAAGGGCATGACTACAGCAGTCAAAGCCGTTGTTGTAAGTCCTTAATCCTCATGCCTTTTAACTAGTACTTACTCTGACTTGTGCGTTGAACTACATGGCTTGCAGCCTATGTCTATTACTCTTTTCAATTTTATACACAATTGTCTTAGCATATCATTGCACCTTACAAGGTTTAAAAGAGAGGAGTGATGTTCCTTTGATCTTGAAATATAATCTAGTTCTGTGCTGGACTTGCCCACACAATGTTACAATTGCTTGTTTGTCTGTTCTCAGTTGTTTTGTGATATGAATGATGTCATACTATGCTTACCATATTATAAACTCCGTCTCTTTATCCTTAGCCCTCAATACAATGTGAAGAAATAGACAATACATTAGCGATGGTACATGGTCATATGTTTGGAACCTGGTTTTATTATGTACTTTGCAATAAAATACAACTAATATTTTACATGGGTTCAGCAGAATAAGTTCTGTATATAGACAAAAGCTATTTTGTTTGGTTTTGCTGCCTCCTTAGTATCTTCTGTTCTAGTACTACTAATGTAAAACCTCAACTTTTCAGCGAGCTATAGAAAAAATGGTGGAACCGCCACATTCTGAAGGTGGCGAGGCAACTATAACCGCTGTCGGATTTCGAGTTCCGGCAGACCCTTGAGGTTCGAACTCTGGGGTGCGCACGAAGATCTTTCCCCTACCAGCTCGCGTGTCGATGGCTCGCAAGGAATCTAAGCTAGAAAGAGGAACACACAAGGGACACGAGGTTTATACTAGTTCGGGCCACCGTTGTGGTGTAATACCCTACTCTGGTTTGTGGTGTGGTGGATTGCCTCAGAGACTGATGAGGAACAATACAAAGGGAGAACAGCCTCGCGAGGGCTGTTCTTGAGCTGGTGTGATGAACTACTTGGGTGAGTTCAGTCGCCTCTCTCTCTCTCTAGTCTATGCGTCTCCAAGATGCTCTCGATGATTCATCGATGCCTCCGCTCTGTGGTGGCTAGTCCTATTTATAGAGGGAGGCCCTGGGCCTCTTCCCAAATAATGAGCGGGAACGGCGCCAACAATTGACCATTTTGAAGGGGAACATCTAGTACACTTATCCTGACTAAAGTTGGTCTTCAGCTGCCAAAGGCTCTGGCGGTGACGCTGTCCTGGGCTCCACGATGACCTCCATCCTGTCGTTCTGCTGGTCTTGGTCTTGTTGCACTGAAACAGTAACCTTTGCCTGCTGCCTTGGTGTCACATCCCTAGTTCTGGTATGACCTAGACTAGCTAGTCATGTGTGCATCACGTTTAAATTTCATTTAAATTTGAAATGAGGATTTGTGAAACCCTTAGAATCATTTATGGAAATGACCCAGATAAAAAAATGCTCCAAAAAGGTCCAAGAAAATGCTCATGTTGCCCTCTGAAAATACTGGACAGAGATAAAAATCAAACCATTATTTTTGGGAGCTCATAAGTATTTATTTTGGGCATTTGGAATTAATGCATAATTATTTGCATTGGATATATAAATGTTATATATATATTATATGTCCAAAAATTGTGCCACTTGTTGAGGAGCACTCGAATAATACCACCAGTTCCTACAAAAATTGGCATAAGTAAATAAAATGATTTAGTGTTTAAAACTAAATCAAAACAGATTACAGAAAACAAAAACAGAAATAGAAATAAAGAGGATCTTACCTGGGCCGCTTACCTGTGCAGCCGGGCACTGTGCAGCCCAGCGACCCAACAGGCCGGCCCAGCTGACTGGCAGTGCCAGTCGTCGTCTCCACCGCGCCAGGAGGACGCCGAGCACGCACTCACCGCACGCGGCCATGCGCCCGGCCACCTCCTGCCTCTCTGCCTGCTCCACGACTCCCTGCAGCATCGCCACGCAACCCCCCCCCCGGCTCCCCTAGCTCTCAGTCGTGCTCATCCCCTCCCCTTTCTCTCTCTTGCGAGCACCACCGAACGAGCCTTCGCCGCCGCTGCTCGCCGTCGTGTCCATCGGCCACCCCTCGCCCTGTCGCTGCGCCTAGAGGCTCCGCCACATCGCCGGCTACCTCCCCGTCAAGCCATGCGCCTCGGGAGGCCCTGGAGAGCTGCCTCGCCGCCGTCTTCATCTCCGGTCGCCGGAGATCGGCTTCGCCGCCCCGCCGTCTTCTGCGCATCCCCGAGCTCGCCGACAAGCCCGTCGAGTCCGCCGTGAGCATCTACCCGTTTCCCCTCTCTTCTCCCCCTCGTTCTCGCGTCGTAGCCGTCGTTTCCACCATGGCCGAAGCCATCACCGCCGCAGCTCCTCTCCGTCGTGGCCACAGCCGCGCGCGCTCACAACGGAGTGCCTCACCGTGCTCAGGAAGCTCCCAGAAGCCTAACGCACACACCCACTCGCCCTCTCGTGCACCGTAGCGCCGAACCCAACCCCGACCGAGCTTCGGCCGCCGCCGAGCTCGTCGCCGGCGCCACTCCGGCCACTCCCCGGCCGAACCACCACCACGGTTGGATGCGGACGAGCGTCCGCATCCCGTAGCTGTGCTTCGCGCGCCAAACTAAGCCCTATGGGCGATTTCCGCGGCGCTCCGACATCTCGGGCCTCGCCGGCGGCTTAACGCCGGTGAGGTTTGACCCTTTGACTTCGCCGGCCGTCAGGTGGGCCCCGTGGGTCAGGTGATTAGCTTAAGGCTAATCACCATCTAACTAACCCTGACACTGACAGTGGGACCCTACGCCCTAATGTTTTAATTAGATTAGTAAAACCCCCTTGTTTAACACTATGTCACTGACGTGTGGACCCCACACGTCAGGTTTGACCTGGTCAGCACCGTTGGCTTGCTGACGCGGGCATGATGTCATGCTGATGCAGTTATCCATTTTCTGGATTTAAATTAAATCAGGAAATTCCAAAAAATGATATAAACTTCAAAAAATCATAGAAATTCAACCGTAGCTCAGATTGAAATAATTTATATATGAAAAATTATCAGAAAAATTCAATCTTTCCATCTGTACTAGTTTCATGCATGACAAACCAACTTATACCTACTGTATAAGTGAAAACATATAAATGGCATTTATAAGAGCTTATTTTGGAGTTGCATTTGAACCTTTGGTTCAAATGGACTTCATCCAAATAAAAGCTAGTTGCATTAGCTCAATCAGCATCACATATTCATGCCATGATCATGCATCATATTGTTGCATATGCTTGGGTTTGATTGTCGACACCGTTCCTTCTCGATAGGTCCTGCTCCGGAGACCCTTCCAGAGTACCTGTCTGAGGAGCAGTGCCCCCCTGTTGATCTACCCGGCAAGCAAACCCCCTTGTTCATTTCGATACAATCCTACTCTCTCGCTCCTGCTCTCAGTTATTGCATTAGGACAACAACGATTCATCTGCTACTTTGTGCTGCGGTAGTTGAACCCATTCCTCTGCATGACCTGTCATTGCCACAGTAAATAGTTGAAACCCACTAGCATGTGTAGGAGTTGATTGAGCCATGTTGTGTTCCTACCATGCTATGCCTGCTATTGCTTAGAGTTGTGTCAGGTCTGATTCATTGGGAATGAATTGGAGAGTTACGATATGTTCTGATGCTGAGAGTGAAGTGTGTGAACACGATTTGGTAAAGGTAGCGGTGAGAGGCCATGTAGGAGTACATGGTGGGTTGTCTCACTAGAACCGTCCTTAAGCACTAAGTTCTATGTATGTTGTCCAATGACTTGATACTACCACACATTGGGCTCCGGGCGCTCCAAGCCCTCTCGACTTATTAACCAACTTGATCTCTGTCCAAGAGTCGCAACTAGTTTCTGGTGTTTGTAGGTAGTGTTAGTAGTCTACCAAGTGGCACCCGGCCAGGTGGGCTTGGGACAGACTAGGCACAAGTGGCACGGTGTACCAAGCGTAGATTCATCCGGCGAGGTGGGCTTGGGAACCCTACACACATCGTTTGGGGCCGTGAGCGACACCCCGGCCGGATCTCCTTGCGGATGGAATCCGAATAGGCGATAAACCTAGACTAGAGTCTTGTGTGGTTAGTCAGGTCGTGGCCGACACCCTCGCCAGGCTTCCGCTTGAAGGTTGCCGAGATACATGATGTGTGCATGGCGGTAAGTGGCGAGAGTGTGTGTGAAGAAGTACACCCCTGCAGGGTTAACATGATCTATTCGAATAGCCGGGTCCGCGGTTATGGACTTCTTGGATGCTTACATGGTACATAGACAACTTGAAGTGGATACTCTAAAATGCTCAAGACAAGTGTGAGTGCTATGGATGGCCTTCTCGTAAGGAGACGGGGATGATTCCATAGTAGTGTATTGTGTGGTGATTAGTGGACTCGTGTGCGCCATATCACCTCAAAGAAGTTCTGGTAGTCGTAGAACAGGATAGCAACAGAGTCAAAGCTGGCTTGCTGCAACTAAACCCCACATTACCCTCTTGATACAAATGCATGTATGATAGGATCTGATGTAAGTCTTGCTGAGTACCTTTGTACTCATGTTGCTTTATTTATGTTTTTGCAGCGGAGACTTCGGTCTTACTAGTGTTCTCGCGGACTTCGACAAGTAGCTTGTACCTCAGCTACGATCTTGATCGGATATTGTAGTTAGTCAGGCTCTTTAGCCTTTTTCTTTTGTAGATGTCTGTACCCAGACATGTAATGCTTCCGCTTGTTGCTTGTATGCTCTGTATGATGGGTCCTATGACCCCTGTTTGCAATAAATGCTATGATGGCTCTTCTGAGCCTTTATCTATTTGAGTTGTTGAGTTATGCTGTGATGCCATGTTGTACAGCACATACCTGCATGTTATGCGTACGTGTAATGTGTATTGCTATGTGTGGGATCTGACTATCTAGTTGTTTATCCTTAGTAGCCTCTCTTACCGGGAAATGTCTCCTAGTGCTTCCACTGAGCCCTGGTAGCTTGCTACTGCTCCGGAACACTTAGGCTGGCCGGCATGTGTCCTTCTTCGTTCCTTTGTCTGTCCCTTCAGGGAAATGTCACGCGGTTTCTACCGGAGTCCTGTTAGCCTGCTACAGCCCGGATTACC
Organism: Triticum dicoccoides; assembly: GCF_002162155.2. Taxonomy (NCBI): domain Eukaryota; kingdom Viridiplantae; phylum Streptophyta; class Magnoliopsida; order Poales; family Poaceae; genus Triticum; species Triticum dicoccoides. The sequence goes on from NC_041389.1 coordinate 275,529,557, forward strand.
GGAGTCCTGCTAGCCCAGCTGCTACAGCCCGGATTCTCTCGCTAATGACGGACACGTTCGTTGCTAGGTCATGTATGCATGTCCCTGTAAGTTAGCGCCACTTTGGGTTCACGACTAGCCATGTCAGTCCGGGTTCTGTGTCATATGGATGCTAGCGACACTATCATATACGTGAGCCAAAAGGCGCAAACGGTCCCGGGCCTGGTAAAGCGACACCCGTGGGAATACCGTGCGTGAGGACGCAAAGTGATATGAGGTGTTACATGCTAGATTGGTGTGGCATAGAATCGGGGTCCTGACAGCTTTTGTATCAAAGCCTGACTGCCTGTAGGATTACCAAGCCAAACTGGTCGAAGTTGAGTCTAGAAATTCTTTAGTTATGTAAGGGAATTGATTATGGGAAGGAACGTAAGGCTCTTTTTACTCCTTATACCTCATGGCCTTCTGATCTGAGTCATCCTATCTTTCCTGCGGGGTTAAGGAACTAGGATTTCTCTTCCGTGTATCAGGATCACGTGTTACTACTTCGTAGTACCATAGGATTGGTTGATCAGAGTCATACTCCAGTTTTCGAGTACCTCCAGTGTAGCCTGTTTAGTACTATCTCAGAACCTAGAGTGATGATGTTGAGTATGTTACTACCCCATTTTAGCAGGATGTCTCATTCTGAGCATTTTACTGCCGTTATGCTTCCGGAATTGCCCTAGGAGTTCGAGAGTTACTAATTTCCTTGTCCTACATTCTATAGCCTATAGTTGATGCTGATTCCGTCCTTGGTTTCGCTTCTCAGGATGTCATCAGTTAAACGAAGTTCCATTGCTCGTAAACAGAACCACGGAGATGGTAGGGATGAGGATCCTCCCGACCAGCCTTCGTTGATGGAGTTCATGTTAGAGATGGAGAGGAACAAGCGTGAGTCTAACCGCTTGTTGGCACGTATCGAGGAGAACACCGCACATTAGTTCAAAGGGTCTATAACCATTCATGACTTCATTCGCTTGCACCCACCTACCTTTCATCATTCCATCGAGCCACTCGATGCAGATGACTGGCTCCGTAGCATCACTCATAAGCTACGTTCCACAAACGTAGCTGAAGATGACAAGGTCACCTATGCTACATACCACCTGGAAGGTCCTTCTAGTCTTTGGTGGCAGAACTATGAGGCTATGCTTTCAGCTGGCCAGACTCCTACCTGGAGGGATTTCATTGAGGCTTTTCGCGAGCATCATATTCCCCAGGGCCTCATTGATCGCAAGAGAGAAGAGTTCTGTAGTTTCACCCAGAGTAAGATGGCTGTTGATGCTTACAGTAGAGAGTTTGAGAACCTCGCCCGCTATGCCACAGAAGAGGTGTCCACGGACGCCAAGAAGCAGGCTAGGTTCCGGAAGGGTCTCAACCCCAAGTTGCGTCGTGATCTCCACCTGCATCATTGTGATACATTCCAAGCTCTTGTGAACAAGGCTATTAATGCAGAGACAGCTCAGCTCACTTACGAGGAGTCTCGTAAGCACACTTGTGATTTGGGATCTTCCTCCGGTTCTAGTTCTCAAAAGCGCCGGATTTGGGTTCCAAACTCCGCTCTTTCACCCGGATATACACCGAGGCCATCTTATGTGGCACCTTGTCCAGTTCAGCAGTATGCTCCACCCAGGCCTATTGGTGGACCGCCTGCCAATGCGGGTCCATGTTCTACCTCCAAGGTTTGTTACAAGTGCGGAGAGCCAGGCCACATTGCCCGTATTTGCACTCAGACCAGTGTTGCTCCACCCCAACCCGAGAAGTCTGTTGGCCATGGTAAGCCATCACGCAAGATGATTAGTGCCAAGTCATCTCACCCTAAACATGGACGTGTGCATCACGTCTCAGCTAAAGATGCTCATGATGATCCAAATGTCGTTCTGGGTACACTCCTTGTCAACTGTCATCCAGCATCGGTTCTGTTCGATACTAGAGCGTCTCATTCCTTCATCTCTGAAAGCTATGCTCGCTTGCACGACATGTCATTTTGTGATATGCCCTCCCCGCTACTTATTCAAACTCCTGGATCCAAATGGCAAACCTCTAGGATAAGTTATGGCAATGAAATCCATGTTGACAGACTTGTATTCCTTGCTTCCTTGATATCTCTCAAGTCTTCGGATATTAACATCATCTTGGGTATGGACTGGATGACAGCTCATCATGCCAAGATTGATTGTTTCACCAGGTCTGTTCAGCTTACACATCCATCCGGCAAGATAGTCACTGTCTCCACCAGAGTTGCAAAGCGCCAACTCTATTCTCTTAATGCCAGCCCTCTTCTAGACCTTGAAGATATCTTGGTAGTCCGTGACTTTCCGGATGTCTTTCCAGAGGAACTGCCAGGTGTTCCACCTGACAGAGATGTAGAGTTCGTCATAGATCTTATCCCAGGAACTGCTCCAATCTCTAGGAGACCTTACAAAATGGCACCCTTAGAACTAGCAGAGCTTAAGAAACAACTTGATGAGTCCTTGCAAAAGGGTTTCATCTGTCCTAGTTCTTCTCCTTGGGCTTGCCCCGTCCTCTTTGTCAAGAAGAAGGATGGTACGGATTGGATGGTTGTAGATTATCGTCCCGTTAATTTGGTCACGATAAAGAACAAGTATCCGCTCCCCAGGATCAACGATCTGTATGATCAGCTCACTGGATCCTCAGTCTTCTCCAAGATGGATTTGAGGTTAGGCTACCACCAAATCAAGATCAGAAACGGGGACATCCCCAAGACAGACTTTGTCACTCGTTATGGCCAGTACGAGTACACCGTCATGTCCTTCGGTCTAACCAATGCCCCAGCTACCTTCTCCCGCTTGATGAACTCGATCTTCATGGAGTACCTAGATAAGTTCGTCGTGGTTTACCTCGATGGTGTTCTTATTTACTCGAAGAACGAGGAAGAGCATGCCGAACATCTTAGACTTGTATTAGAAAAACTCAAAGAGCATCGCCTTTATGCCAAGTTCTCCAAGTGTGAATTTTGGTTGCCAGAAGTGACCTATCTGGGCCACGTGATATCTGGTATGGGCATTGCTGTCAATCCCGAGAGAGTTAAGGCCGTCCTTGATTGGACTCCACCTGAAACCGTTAAACAAGTTAGGAGTTTCCTTGGTCTAGCAAGTTATTATCACCGCTTTGTTGAAAACTTCTCCAAAGTAGCTAAACCCCTCACAGAACTTCTCAAGAAAGATAAAAAGTTCGAGTGGTCCCCACAGTGTGAATACAATTTTCAGGAACTGAGAAGACGCCTGACTTCTGCTCCCATACTTGTGCCACCGGATTTCACTAAAGACGTTGTTATCTACTGCGACGCCTCACGACAGGGACTAGGTTGCATTCTTATGCAGGATTGTCATGTGATTGCCTATGCATCTCGACAGTTGCATCCACATGAGGAGAATTATCCTACACATGATCTAGAGCTTGCAGCCGTAGTCTATGCACTCAAGACCTGGCGACATTACCTTCTTGGTAAACGTTGCGAGATCTACACCGATCACCAGAGTCTCAAGTATATCTTCACTCAACCAGATCTGAACCTTAGGCAAAGACGTTGGTTGGAGTTGATCTCAGATTACGACTTAGGGATTAACTACACTCCAGGCAAAGCTAATGTCATGGCTGATGCGCTAAGTCGTAAACCCTATTGCAACAATCTTATGTTGCAGCAGGTCCAACCACTTCTCCATGAGGAATTCTGTAAGCTTAACCTTCACATTGCTCCTCATGGTTTCCTTTCTACCTTGGTGGCGAAACCTACCCTTGTGGATCAGATCATCGCAGTTCAAAAGCAGGACACGGGAATTTCCCGGATCAAGAGAAACATTAAGAAGGGAGTTGGTGGATGTTTCTCTATGGATGATTGTGGTGTTGTTTTCTTTGAGAATCGCTTGGTGATTCCCAAGAATCAACATCTGCGACAACTGATCCTTAAGGAGGCGCATGAATCTCCTCTCACAATTCATCCCGGTAGTACTAAGATGTATCAGGACCTACGCCAAAGGTTCTGGTGGACTAGGATGAAGAGAGAAATCGCTGAGTTCATTGCTAAATGTGACGTTTGTCGTCGCGTTAAGGCAGAGCATCAAAGGCCTGCTGGCACCCTTCAGCCATTAGCTATTCCTGAGTGGAAATGGGATAAAGTTGGTATGGACTTCATTACCGGTTTTCCCAAGACCAAAAGAGGGAATAATGCTATCCTCGTAGTCATTGACCGTCTTACCAAAGTGGCTCACTTCCTTCCTGTTTGAGAGAGTATCACTGCTAGTCAGCTCGCTGACTTATATATCTCTCGAATAGTATCACTTCATGGTGTTCCACTAGAGATCAATTCAGACCGTGGCAGTCTTTTCACTTCTCATTTCTGGGAGAGTTTCCAAACTGCCATGGGAAGCCATCTTTCCTTCAGTACCGCTTTCCACCCTCAATCAAGTGGTCAGGTGGAACGGGTCAATCAAATTCTCGAAGACATGCTTAGAGCTTGCGTTATCTCATTCGGTATGGATTGGGAGAAATGTCTTCCTTTTGCCGAGTTTGCTTATAACAATAGCTATAAATCCAGTCTCAAGAAAGCTCCTTTTGAGATTCTCTATGGACGAAGATGTCGAACACCTTTGAACTGGTCAGAAACCGGCGAAAGACAATTCTTTGGACCGGACATGATCCAAGAGGCAGAAGAGGAAGTTCACATCATTCGTGAGAATTTGAAAACAGCCCAGTCTCGTCAAAAGAGTCAGTATGATCGTCATCATACGGATATGACTTATGAAGTTGGCGACAAAGCTTACCTTCGGGTTACTCCTTTGAAGGGTACCCATCGTTTCGGTATCAAGGGCAAGTTGGCTCCTCGTTACATTGGTCCTTTTCGCATTCTCGCTAAACAAGGAGAGGTTGCCTACCAGTTGGAACTACCCGCACATCTTTCCAGAGTGCATGATGTCTTCCACGTCTCTCAACTCAGGTGTTGCTTCTCGGATCCTATCCGCAGAGTGGACCACGAAACGCTTGATCTCAAAGATAACCTCACATACCGAGAGTACCCGGTTCGCATTCTTGATCAAGCAGAGTGTGTCACTCGACGTCATAACATCAAGTTTCTCAAGGTTCAGTGGTCTCATCATTCTGAGAGAGAAGCTACTTGGGAGCGAGAAGATCGTCTTCGACTGGAGTACCCCACCTTCTTTCCGTCGACCCCTGAATCTCGGGACGAGATTCTTTCAAGTGGGGGCGAGTTGTCACATCCCTAGTTCTGGTATGACCTAGACTAGCTAGTCATGTGTGCATCATGTTTAAATTTCATTTAAATTTGAAATGAGGATTTGTGAAACCCTCAGAATCATTTATGGAAATGACCCAGATAAAAAAATGCTCCAAAAAGGTCCAAGAAAATGCTCATGTTGCCCTCTGAAAATACTGGACAGAGATAAAAATCAAACCATTATTTTTGGGAGCTCATAAGTATTTATTTTGGGCATTTGGAATTAATGCATAATTATTTGCATTGGATATATAAATGTTATATATATATTATATGTCCAAAAATTGTGCCACTTGTTGGGGAGCACTGGAATAATACCACCAGTTCCTACAAAACTTGGCATAAGTAAATAAAATGATTTAGTGTTTAAAACTAAATCAAAACAGATTACAGAAAACAAAAACAGAAACAGAAATAAAGAGGATCTTACCTGGGTCGCTTACCTGTGCAGCTGGGCACTGTGCAGCCCAGCGAGCCAACAGGCCGGCCCAGCTGACTGGCAGTGCCAGTCGTCGTCTCCATCGTGCCAGGAGGACGCCGAGCACGCGCTCACCGCACGCGGCCATGCGCCCGTCCACCTCCTGCCTCCCTGCCTGCTCCGCGACTCCCTGCAGCGTCGCCACGCAACCCCCCCGGCTCCCCTCGCTCTCAGCCGTGCTCATCCCCTCCCCTTTCTCTCTCTCGCGAGCACCACCGAACGAGCCTTTGCCGCCGCTGCTCGCCGCCATGGCCACCGGCCACCCCTCGCCCTGTCGCTGCGCCCAGAGGCTCCGCCACATCGCCGGCTACCTCATCGTCAAGCCATGCGCCAAGGGAGGCCCTGGAGAGCCGCCTCGCCGCCGTCTTCATCTCCGGTCGCCGGAGATCGTCTTCGCCGCCCCGCCGTCTTCTGCGCGTCCCCGAGCTCGCCGACAAGCCCGTCGAGTCCGCCGTGAGCATCTACCTGTTTCCCCTCTCTTCTCCCCCTCGTTCCCGCGTCGTAGCCGTCGTTTCCACCATGGATGAAGCCATCACCGCCGCAGCTCCTCGCCATCGTGGCCACAGCCGCGCGCGCTCACAACGGAGCGCCTCACCATGCTCAGGAAGCTCCCAGAAGCCTAACGCACACACCCACTCACCCTCTCGTGCACCGTAGCGTCGAACCCAACCCCGACCGAGCTTCGGCCACCGCCGAGCTCGTCGCCGGTGCCACTCCGGCCACTCCCCGGCCGAGCCACCACCACGGTTGGATGCGGACGAGCGTCCGCATCCCGTAGCTGTGCTTCGCGCGCCAAACGAAGCCCTGTGGGCGATTTCCGCGGTGCTCCGCCGTCTCGGGCCTCGCCGGCGGCTTAAAGCCGGTGAGGTTTGACCCTTTGACCTCGCTGGCCGTCAGGTGGGCCCCGTGGGTCAGGTGATTAGCTTAAGGCTAATCACCATCTAACTAACCCTGACACTGACAGTGGGACCCTACGCCCTAATGTTTTAATTAGATTACTAAAAACCCCTTGTTTAACACTGTGTCACTGACGTGTGGACCCCACACATCAGGTTTGACCTGGTCAGCACCGTTGGCTTGCTGACGCAGGCATGACGTCATGCTGACGCAGTTATCCATTTTCTGGATTTAAATTAAATCAGGAAATTCCAGAAAATGATATAAACTTCAAAAAACCATAGAAATTCAACCGTAGCTCATATTGAAATGATTTATATATGAAAAATTATCAGAAAAATTCAACCTTCCATCTGTACTAGTTTCATACATGACAAACCAACTTATACCTACTGTATAAGTGAAAACATATAAATGGCATTTATAAGAGCTTATTTTGGAGTTGCATTTGAACCTTTGGTTCAAATGGACTTCATCCAAATAAAAGCTAGTTGCATTAGCTCAATCAGCATCACATATTCATGCCATGATCATGCATCATATTGTTGCATATGCTTGTGTTTTGATTGTTGACACCGTTCCTTCTCGATAGGTCCTGCTCCGAAGACCGTTCCAGAGTACCTGTCTGAGGAGCAGTGCCCCCCTATTGATCTACCAGGCAAGCAAACCCCCTTGTTCATTCCGATACAATCCTACTCTCTTGCTCCTGCTCTCAGTTATTGCATTAGGACAACAACGATTCATCTGCTACTTTGTGCTGCGGTAGTTGAACTGTAACGCCCTCGATGCGGCTATATCTCCCACGTGTCGAAGCACGACTTAGAGGCATAACCGCATTGAAAGCAATGTCGCAAGTGAGGTAATCTTCACACAACCCATGTAATACATAAGGGAAAGAGATACATAGTTGGCTTACAACCGCCACTTCACATAATTACATGAATAAAGCATTACATCATCCAGATACAATCAAGGTCCGACTACGGAACCAAAATAAAAGAAGAACCCCAAATGCGACAAAGGTCCCCGATCGACCCCAACTGGGCTCCACTACTGATCAACTAGAACGAAACAACACAAAGGGCAAGATCTTCATCGAGCTCCTCCTTGAGCTTGGTTGCGTCACCTGCTCGATAACATAGGCACCTGCAAACTGGTTTTGGAAGTATCTGTGAGCCACGGGGACTCAGCAATCTCGCACTCGCGAGATCAAGACTATTTAAGCTTATAGGAAGGATGGAGTAATGAGGTGGAGCTGCAGCAAGCGACTAGCATATATGGTGGCTAACATACGCAAATGAGAGCGAGAAGAGAAGGCAAAGCACGGTCGATAAAAGTATGATCAAGAAGTGATCCTATAGCAACCTACGTCAAGCATAACTCCAACACCGTGTTCACTTCCCGGACTCTGCCGGAAAGAGACCATCACGGTTACACACACGGTTGATTCATTTTAATTAAGGTCAACTTCAGATCTTCTACAACCGGACGTTAACAAATTCCCATCTGCCCATAACCGCGGGCACGGCTTTCGAAAGTTCAAATCCCTGCAGGGGTGTCCCAACTTAGCCCATGACAAGCTCTCACGGTCAACGAAGGAACCTCCACCCGAGACACTCCGATCAGACTCGGTATCCCGGTACATCAAGACATTTCGACAGGGTAAAACTAAACCAGCAACACCGCCCGAATGTGCCGACAAATCCCGATAGGAGCTGCACATATCTCTTTCTCAGGGCACACTCAGATGAGACTAGCTACGAGTAAAACCAACCCTCAAGTTTCCCCGAGGTGGCCCCGCAGGCAGCTCAGTTTGGACCAACACTCAGAGGAGCACTGGCCCGGGGGGGTTAGAATAAAGATGACCCTTGAGTCTGCAGAACCCAAGGGAAGGTGGTAGGTTGTTAGTGCAAATGGTAAAACCAATGTTGGGCATTGCTGGAGAAGCTTTACTTAAGGCGAACTATCAAGGGGTTCCCATTATAGCCCAACCGCGTAAGGAACGCAAAATCCGGGAACATAACACCGATATGACGGAAACTAGGGCGGCAAGAGTGGAACAAAACACCAGGCCTAAGGCCGAGCCTTCCACCCTTTACAAAGTATATAGATGCATTAATTAAATAAGATATATTGTGATATCCCAACAAGTAAACATGTTCCAACAAGGAACAACATCTCCATGTTCCAACAAGGAACAAACTTCAATCTTCACCTACAACTAACAACGCTATAAGAGGGGCTGAGCAAAGTGGTAACATAGCCAATCAACGGTTTGCTAGGACATGGTGGGTTAGAGGTTTGACATGGCAAATTTGGGAGGCTGACAAGCAAATGATAGGCATCGTAGCATTGGCATAGCAAAAGAGCGAGCAAACTAGCATAGCAAAGATAGTAGTAATTTCGAGGGTATGATCATCTTGCCTGAGATCCCGCAAGGAAGAAGAACGAGTCCAAGAAGAAGACAAACGGTCGTAGATGAACGGATCCTCACAAACGCAACATTAATCGAAACCAACCCAAAGAAGCAACACCGGAAAAGAGCAAACAACCTAGTAAATAACCAACACATAAACATGGCATGAAGCACAATCAAGAATGATGCATGTCCGGTTTAATGAGGCATGGCATGGCAAAGTGCACAAACAATACTACAAATTAAGTGGAGCTCAATGTGCAACGAGTTGCATATTGACGGAACACCACATCAATTATTTAGTTTCTCTCTCGGTTATGAACAAGACAAGATTAAATGTTGGTTAACATGGCAAGAGGTGAAGCATAATTAAACTACATATTTAGGCAAGTTTAAATGAGGCCGGAACAACAAACAACAATTCCGGTAAATCCGCACATGTCTTTTAGTAGTTTAATGCAAACACAATTTTAAACATTTTAATTGTTGTTATCATGATGCGGATGACATATGCAAGTTTTATGCAATTTTTATGAAAATGTTAACATAAGTATGTTATGAAGCATTTATCACCATGGTGGAAGAAAGGGGTGCCACGGCAACGAATCCGAAAATGATGCCACGGCAACATATCGGTTCCGGTAGCTCATGGAGATACCGGTGCAAAAGGAAGCGTGCGGATGTGCGGAACATGCTAGAGATGGTGGGGTGATCCCGGTTACCGGGTTCCCACGGGTCATCGGCATGGCAAATGAGGAGGAACGTGCATGAAGCAAACGGGCACGGTGCAAACATAGGGTGCATCTCATACAACACATGCATTCGGTCCATGGACGGCGTCTCGGGGTTATACCTTCGAGGCATGCATTTTCAAAGCGGACCGGTTCGGAGAGGAAGTAGTCGTTCATGGGTCGTCGAGGGAAGTAGAGGAAGTAGTTGTTCCGCGACGGTAGTAGTGGAAGTAGTCGTTCACGCTACCGGTAGTGGAAGTAGTTGTACACATTCGTTTCGGAGAGGTATTGACGAATCCAACATCTTCGGGGCAACGGTAGTGGTACACGTTTTTCGTAGATGAACTTGGCGTTCCTGGTTCGGTGGTTGTGGAGGCAGGGGTACTTGACGCATCCATGGAAGGGTCTTGGCGTTCCGGGTACACGGGTCTTCAGGCGACAAGACGAGCAGGGGATGGCCACAACAGGGAAGGTGCAGCTGTTGCTACTGCCATCTCTGACGGAGGCGAGATCCAGCGGAGGAGCTGGCGAGGCAGCGGCGCTGGGCAGACAAGGATACGGGGTCGCGCGTAGGGTGGCCCTCCGGGAGGCGCGGGGCGACGAGGAGGAGGCCGCAGGTGAGGGAGGAGGAGGCACGGGCACTGGTGGCAAGTCGACGCCGCGGGGCGTCCGGCAGCGGCGACGCTTGGCATCAGGAAGTGCGAGGAAGGCCGGGACGATGAGGGTGCAAGAGAGGTCCGGGCGGCGGAGGACGACGGATGCGGGTGCAGGGGAGGGGCACGACCGCAGGCGACGGAGGGCCGCCGGAGTTGGCCATCCTGGTGGTGTTGCAGAGGCCGGGCGCGGGGCTGATGGAACGGGGCGCGACGCGAGATGTGCCATGGGAGGCGCGCTCGGGAGGAGGGGTCTCGCTCCTCTCTCTTTCTCTGTGGAAGGGGGCACGAGCGAGGGAGAGGGAGAGATCGAGAGGAGGGAGGCGAGGGGATCGAGGGGAGCGGCCGCGAGAGGATCGGGCGCAGGGAGCTCGTGTCCCTGGCTCGATGCGTGTGAGAGGCGGCGCTAACAGGGGAACGAGAGGGATAGATGGGGTGCGTGGGGGCTAGGCTAGGGTTAGGGGAGGCTGGGCCTTGGGCCTGCTTAGATGGGCTGGCCTGGTCCGGCTAATGGCAAACAGAGAAAAGAAATGAAAGAGAAGGAGAGTTGGTTGGACCGGGAGAAAAAAAGGAAAAGGGTTTGAATTTATTTGAAGGATCAAATAAATTCGAGTCGAGCTCAAACTTGGAATGTGGCTACTTGACATAATTTCAAAGCGCCACCACTTGATTTGGAATAAAAGGAGAAGGATCAGGGATTAGGATAGTTGGAAACGCGAGAGATTAAAATGCAAGTTTGTCTTTGGTGATTCCAAATCAATGGAACATCTTATTATAGCTCCTTAATAATATTGGGAGACTTTGATATGTTTTAAAGAGAATTTCACCATGTGAATTTCCTCGATTTAAATGGATCAAAGATCCATGCCATTTATTTAGTTGAGTTGCAAAAGATTTAAGAGATGATGGCATGATGACATGATGCAATGCAAAAATAAAAAGGGCAGGCACAAATGAAACACACGGCAAAACCCGGAATATATGGAAGTCTTCTCGAGCATCGGTCTCGGGGCGTTACAACACTCCACCACTACAAGAGGATCTCGTCCCGAGATCTGGGATGGCACCGGAGAGAAACGGAAGAGGAAGAGGTAAGACATAGTTGCTTCTTTGACAAACGAGTGAAACCAAAGAACCTTGAAAAATTGAACAAATTGAAAGAAAGAATACAACGGAGATGAACGAAGTTGAAAACACCCCGTTAGAAAAGAGGAACAAGGAAGAACAATTTCTTATAGCACCTCGGTTGAAAACAGATACAAGACTTGATAGGAAGAAAAGAGCTTGAGCAGAGGACACGACACTCCGGTTAAATGGACAATCATGAAAAGAACATGATCTTAGACAAACGAGATGATGGGTTGAGAAGAGCAACATTACAATACCTCCGAAACAAAAGAATAGAAGATAGATAATTGAAATAGAAGAATGGAGAAGAAAATGCCCTCTTATGCCACAACAGAGCTTGAGGAGGCATCCTTAGGAGACGGGTCGAGCGGAATTGTTGGAAAACCAACAACGAAGGAATAAGCTTGATACGGTCTTGTGGAATACATGTCAAATTATGAGGTGACAAACTGCCACTCACAGGAAAAGAATTGGATTGGTAAGAACAAGGAGACAAGAAACTATTTTACCGAGAGGATAAAGAAGAGCTTGGATCATTTATGAGCACCATAGATAGCAACAGTCCTTAGGGATGGCTTTAGGTGAAATATAACACAAGATAACTCCAATGACGAGATTGATGGATTTAAAAATAACTCATTCTTAACAACATGTGAATCATGGAACATGAACTCAAATTATCAAGAATGACATAATACCACCTCCAAAATATGGTAGAAAGAATTGCACTCCGGATTACCATATGAAGAAAGCTTGAGCTCCTTAGGAAAGAATCTCGATGAAAACTTTGAGAAGGGAATTAAATCCTTGATGAACCATCATGTAGAACCTCCATGAAGAACTCCGGTAAACAAAAGGAATGAAAAGAAAGAGAAATTGAAAACACAAGGTGAATCCTTGCAATGATTTAGATGGATCTCCGTGATAATTAGAGCTTGGAACTCCGGGAAAAAGAGAAGATGAAACAAATGAAACCAAGAATTTTAAGGGCCTCCGGAATAAAGAATTAATCACTTGGATGAACAAGAATAAGAATTATGTTATGCTTATCCTTCACCAATTAAATTGATGACAATCAACGGATTTGGCATACTACTTATTCTCGTAGAAAGGATTAAAAGAGATATATCAAAACTTGAGAAGGTCTTCAAAACCACCGGTAGGATTGGAACAACAAATGAATTGATATGATGAACAAGGAAGAAAGATCTTGAAAGAACCACCGTAAGAATTGAAAATGATCGAAGTAGAGATGCATCACCGGTAAGAATTAGCAAATGAACGAAGGTGTTTGAGACAAACTAGATACATGAGAACAAAGAGATGAAGAACTGATTAGAGGATATTCGATTGATGCACCGGCAAGATAGGAGAATGATAACTGACAGCTGAGAATGAATAAACCTGAATTGATGGACTCCGGATGACAAACTGAGAAGACTCTTGAATATCTCCTGATGGGTGAAAAAGATTCTCACAATCGAAAATAATTATGAGAGGATGGCAACAAGCTAGCACCATGAATCTTGAAGAGAATAGAGCAAGATTAAAGAGAAACTCTTCTTCGGTCTTCAAATGATGAGAATGACAACGAGAGACACCACCAAGAATTATTGAGGCACACCGGAAGAATCAAAAGCGAAGAGGTTGAGCCAACTATGAAAAGAATTTGAAAGATCTTGGAGAAAAGCATTTGACTGATGATAACTCATTCTTACGTCAAACTTGGAGAAGAATTTAGGATAGCTCTGGGAAAATAGAAGAGTCAGGTAAGATCTGGGAAAAGACCTGTGGGTTAGGGCCCACTCAAAAGAACACCGTTGAAAAGATTTAAAAGAGATGTCGCACCGGTTGAATTAAATGACTTGAATGAGATACCAATCTCGAAAGAGCTTGAACGAATGCAGAGTGGAAACACGAATCTTCGAGATATCTTGAGCACTCCGGAATAACAAATAGCGAGAAGTAGAATGATAATGAGGTGCACCGGTATGAGAAGACATTGAAATGAGGAAAAAGGTATGATCAACAAAACTTGACTTGAATCCACCGGAGAAGAGAAAGGAATGAGGAATGACGAACTAGTAGAACATCTTCTTGAGAACCACCGGGTAAGAACATTGACGGAAAAGAATGGAGAAACTTCACAAAAATAAAAGGATACTTGGTAAAGAAATCTTAGTCCTTGAGGAAAAAGGGTGGGTGGGCGGGAAAAAACAAAGGCAACTTGGACACGGATGAAACAAACACCGTTGAGAAGAAATGATAATTGGTCTTGCTGATGTTGAAGTGATCGGATCCACTTGAAGAGAAACACGCCGGTTGAAAAGGATTGACATGACAATCTCGATTGTCGAGAAGGACTGGTATTCACATCGGAGTATGAGAACACCATTTCGGAAAGGTATGGAATCAACACTTGACATTGAAGCAACTCGAATACTAGAACTCAAAACAAAAACAAAGGACTGGCTTGCAGAATAAGCCGGAACAAACATATGATAGACATTTCGTCCGAAGTTTTCATGGTGGGGCCTACACGGGCTCGATCGTACAGCACCATGATGTACAAGGCAGTGCACATGACATACGAAGCGTCCCCGAGTCGGCATAGCCAAGGACTCTTTAAGACACAACAAGACCACTGTAAAACCAACCGTGAATAGGCGGACCACTAGACGTCGAACCCCAATTTCATATCATACATCCGTCAAAAAGATATCCTAAGAGCTACTTGAATTCCCACCTATGGAACTCCCGAAATTTTCCGGTTATGCAATCAGGTGTTGGGGATACAGGGGAAGCATAATATCTCACCTAAAACTAGCAAATCCTACATCCAGCTGTATCCATCCTTCAACACATAACCAAGAAACCTTCGGAAATCGTCTACCTCAACCTTCGAAAAGCATCCGTTATACAAGTTATGGCGATACTCCCGAACTCCCGCCCCAGTACTGAGTGGCGTCGAGGTTATCTCACCAACGAACTGCATAAAAGAGATTTTCGATGTCGGCGTACTAAACTCAGGTATTCCAGAACTGCAATGATAAAATTATGGCGACAACACCTCAGAGCTCACCTCCCCGGGACACTTCCACTAAACGCCTGACAGGAGGCACCAAGACAATGTTCTCATCATAAAACCATCGGAACGATTCCAAGATACCCGCATGATCCTAAAAAAAATTTAGTGAAATTTGAGAAGAGAAGCGTCAAAACTCTACGTCAGGATGCCTTACCAGAGCAATGAAGAGACTGGGGAGTTAAAATAATTCCTAACTCTCCGATATATATAATCCTAAATGACTCAAAACATTTTTCTAGACACAACTCGGCCGCTAAAAACGATCAAGCAGTGGGGCTCCTAAGGTCGGGGAAGGCTCTGATTACCAACTTGTAATGCCCTCGATGCGGCTATATCTCCCACGTGTCGAAGCACGACTTAGAGGCATAACTGCATTGAAAGCAATGTCGCAAGTGAGGTAATCTTCACACAACCCATGTAATACATAAGGGAAAGAGATACATAGTTGGCTACAACCGCCACTTCACACAATTACATGAATAAAGCATTACACCATCCAGATACAATCAAGGTCCGACTACGGAACCAAAATAAAAGAAGAACCCCAAATGCGACAAAGGTCCCCGATCGACCCCAACTGGGCTCCACTACTGATCAACTAGAACGAAACAACACAAAGGGCAAGATCTTCATCGAGCTCCTCCTTGAGCTTGGTTGCGTCACCTGCTCGGTAACATAGGCACCTGCAAACTGGTTTTGGAAGTATCTGTGAGCCACGGGGACTCAGCAATCTCGCACCCGCGAGATCAAGACTATTTAAGCTTATAGGAAGGATGGAGTAATGAGGTGGAGCTGCAGCAAGCGACTAGCATATATGGTGGCTAACATACGCAAATGAGAGCGAGAAGAGAAGGCAAAACACGGTCGATAAAAGTATGATCAAGAAGTGATCCTATAGCAACCTACGTCAAGCATAACTCCAACACCATGTTCACTTCCCGGACTCCGCCGGAAAGAGACCATCACGGTTACACACACGGTTGATTCATTTTAATTAAGGACAACTTCAGATCTTCTACAACCGGACGTTAACAAATTCCCATCTGCCCATAACCGCGGGCACGGCTTTTGAAAGTTCAAATCCCTGCAGGGGTGTCCCAACTTAGCCCATGACAAGCTCTCACGGTCAACGGAGGAATAGACCTCCACCCCAGACACTCCGATCAGACTCGGTATCCCGGTACATCAAGACATTTCGACAGGGTAAAACTAAACCAGCAACACCGCCCGAATGTGCCGACAAATCCCGATAGGAGCTGAACATATCTCTTTCTCAGGGCACACTCAGATGAGACTAGCTACGAGTAAAACCAACCCTCAAGTTTCCCCGAGGTGGCCCCGCAGGCAGCTCAGTTTGGACCAACACTCAGAGGAGCACTGGCCCGGGGGGGTTAGAATAAAGATGACCCTTGAGTCTGCAGAACCCAAGGGAAGGTGGTAGGTTGTTAGTGCAAATGGTAAAACCAATGTTGGGCATTGCTGGAGGAGCTTTACTTAAGGCGAACTGTCAAGGGGTTCCCATTATAGCCCAACCGCGTAAGGAACGCAAAATCCGGGAACATAACACCGATATGACGGAAACTAGGGCGGCAAGAGTGGAACAAAACACCAGGCCTAAGGCCGAGCCTTCCACCCTTTACAAAGTATATAGATGCATTAATTAAATAAGATATATTGTGATATCCCAACAAGTAAACATGTTCCAACAAGGAACAACATCTCCATGTTCCAACAAGGAACAAACTTCAATCTTCACCTGCAACTAACAACGCTATAAGAGGGGCTGAGCAAAGCGGTAACATAGCCAATCAACGGTTTGCTAGGACATGGTGGGTTAGAGGTTTGACATGGCAAATTTGGGAGGCTGACAAGCAAATGATAGGCATCATAGCATTGGCATAGCAAAAGAGCGAGCAAACTAGCATAGCAAAGATAGTAGTAATTTCGAGGGTATGATCATCTTGCCTGAGATCCCGCAAGGAAGGAGAACGAGTCCAAGAAGAAGACAAACGGTCGTAGATGAACGGATCCTCACAAACGCGACGTTAATCGAAACCAACCCGAAGAAGCAACACCGGAAAAGAGCAAACAACCTAGTAAATAACCAACACATAAACATGGCATGAAGCACAATCAAGAATGATGCATGTCCGGTTTAATGAGGCATGGCATGGCAAAGTGCACAAACAATACTACAAATTAAGTGGAGCTCAATGTGCAACGAGTTGCATATTGACGGAACACCACATCAATTATTTAGTTTCTCTCTCGGTTATGAACAAGACAAGATTAAATGTTGGTTAACATGGCAAGAGGTGAAGCATAATTAAACTACATATTTAGGCAAGTTTAAATGAGGCCGAAACAACAAACAACAATTCCGGTAAATCCGCACATGTCTTTTAGTAGTTTAATGCAAACACAATTTTAAACATTTTAATTGTTGTTATCATGATGCGGATGACATATGCAAGTTTTATGCAATTTTTATGAAAATGTTAACATAAGTATGTTATGAAGCATTTATCACCGTGGTGGAAGAAAGGGGTGCCACGGCAACGAATCCGAAAATGATGCCACGGCAACATATCGGTTCCGGTAGCTCATGGAGATACCGGTGCAAAAGGAAGCGTGCGGATGTGCGGAACATGCTAGAGATGGTGGGGTGATCCCGGTTACCGGGTTCCCACGGGTCATCGGCATGGCGAACGAGGAGGAACGTGCATGAAGCAAACGGGCACGGTGCAAACATAGGGTGCATCTCATACAACACATGCATTCGGTCCACGGACGGCGTCTCGGGGTTATACCTTCGAGGCATGCATTTTCAAAGTGGACCGGTTCGGAGAGGAAGTAGTCGTTCACGGGTCGTCGAGGGAAGTAGAGGAAGTAGTTGTTCCGCGACGGTAGTAGTGGAAGTAGTCGTTCATGCTACCGGTAGTGGAAGTAGTTGTACACGTTTGTTTCGGAGAGGTACTTGACGAATCCAACATCTTCGGGGCGACGGTAGTGGTACATGTTTTTCGTAGATGAACTTGGCGTTCCTAGTTCGGTGGTTGTGGAGGCAGGGGTACTTGACGCATCCATGGAAGGGTCTTGGCGTTCCGGGTACACGGGTCTTCAGGCGACAAGACGAGCAGGGGATGGCCACAACAGGGAAGGTGCACCTGTTGCTGCTGCCGTCTCTGACGGAGGCGAGATCCAGCGGAGGAGCTGGCGAGGCAGCGGCGCTGGGCAGACAAGGAGACGGGGTCGCGCGCAGGGTGGCCCTCCGGGAGGCGCGGGGCAACGAGGAGGAGGCCGCAGGTGAGGGAGGAGGAGGCACGGGCACTGGTGGCAAGTCGACGCCGCGGGGCGTCCGGCAGCGGCGACGCTTGGCGTCAGGAAGTGCGAGGAAGGCCGTGATGATGAGGGTGCAGGAGAGGTCCGGGCGTCGGAGGACGACGAATGCGGGCGCAGGGGAGGGGCACGACCGCAGGCGACGGAGGGCCGCCGGAGTTGGCCGTCCCGGTGGTGTTGCAGAGGCCGGGCGCGGGGCTGATGGAACGGGGCGCGACGCGAGATGTGCCATGGGAGGCGCGCTCGGGAGGAGGGGTCTCGCTCCTCTCTCTTTCTCTGTGGAAGGGGGCACGAGCGAGGGAGAGGGAGAGATCGAGAGGAGGGAGGCGAGGGGATCGAGGGGAGCGGCCGCGAGAGGATCGGGCGCAGGGAGCTCGTGTCCCTGGCTCGATGCGTGTGAGAGGCGGCGCTAACAGGGGAACAAGAGGGAGAGATGGGGTGCGTGGGGGCTGGGCTAGGGTTAGAGGAGGCTGGGCCTTGGGCCGGCTTAGATGGGTTGGCCTGGTCCGGCTAATGGCAAACAGAGAAAAGAAATGAAAGAGAAGGAGAGTTGGTTGGACCGGGAGAAAAAAAGGAAAAGGGTTTGAATTTATTTGAAGGATCAAATAAATTCGAGTCGAGCTCAAACTTGGAATGTGGCTACTTGACATAATTTCAAAGCGCCACCACTTGATTTGGAATAAAATGAGAAGGATCAGGGATTAGGATAGTTGGAAACGCGAGAGATTAAAATGCAAGTTTGTCTTTGGTGATTCCAAATCAATGGAACATCTTATTATAGCTCCTTAATAATATTGGGAGACTTTGATATGTTTTAAAGAGAATTTCACCATGTGAATTTCCTCGATTTAAATGGATCAAAGATCCATGCCATTTATTTAGTTGAGTTGCAAAAGATTTAAGAGATGATGGCATCATGACATGATGCAATGCAAAAATAAAAAGGGCAGGCACAAATGAAACACACGGCGAAACCCGGAATATATGGAAGTCTTCTCGAGCATCGGTCTCGGGGCGTTACATGAACCCATTCCTATGCATGACCTGTCATTGCCACAATAAATAGTTGAAACCCACTAGCATGTGTAGGAGTTGATTGAACGATGTTGTGTTCCTACCATGCTATGCCTGCTATTGCTTAGAGTTGTGTCAAGTCTGATTCATTGGGAATGAATTGGAGTGTTACGATATGTTCTAATGCTGAGAGTGAAGTGTGTGAACACGATTTGGTAAAGGTAGCGGTGAGAGGCCATGTAGGAGTACATGGTGGGTTGTCTCACTGGAACCGTCCTTAAGCACTGAGTTCTATGTATGTTGTCCAATGACTCGATACTACCACACATTGGGCTCCAGGCGCTACAAGCCCTCTCGACTTATTAACCAACTTGATCTCTGTCTAGGAGTCGCAACTAGTTTCTGGTGTTTGTAGGTAGTGTTAGTAGTCTACCAAGTGGCACCCGGCCAGGTGGGCTTGGGACAGACTTGGCACAAGTGGCACGGTGTACCAAGCGTAGATCCATCCGGCGAGGTGGGCTTGGGAACCCTGCACACATCGTTTGGGGCCATGAGCGACACCCCGGCCGGATCTCTTCGCGGATGGAACCCGAATAGGCGATAAACCTGGACTAGAGTCTTGTGTGGTTAGTCAGGTCGTGGCCGACACCCTCGCCAGGCTTCCACTTGAAGGTTGCCGAGATACATGACGTGTGCATGGCGGTAAGTGGTGAGAGCGTGTGTGAAGAAGTACACCCCTGCAGGGTTAACATGATCTATTCGAATAGCCGGTTCCGCGGTTATGGACTTCTTGGATGCTTACATGGTACATAGACAACTTGAAGTGGATACTCTAAAATGCTCAAGACAAGTGTGAGTGCTATGGATGGCCTTCTCATAGGGAGACGGGGATGATTCCATAGTAGTGTATTGTGTGGTGATTAGTGGACTCGTGTGTGCCATATCACCTCAAAGAAGTTCTGGTAGTCGTAGAACAGGATAGCAACAGAGTCAAAGCTGGCTTGCTGCAACTAAACCCCACATTACCCTCTTGATACAAATGCATGTATGATAGGATCTGATGTAAGTCTTGCTGAGTACCTTTGTACTCATGTTGCTTTATTTATGTTTTTGCAGCGGAGACTTCGGTCTTACTAGTGTTCTTGTGGACTTCGACAAGTAGCTTGTACCTCAGCTACGATCTTGATAGGATATTGTAGTTAGTCAGGCTCTTCAGCCTTTTTCTTTTGTAGATGTCTGTACCCAGACATGTAATGCTTCCGCTTGTTGCTTGTATGCTCTGTATGATGGGTCCTGCAACCCCTGTTTGCAATAAATGCTATGATGGCTCTTCTGAGCCTTTATCTATTTGAGTTGTTGAGTTATGCTGTGATGCCATGTTGTACAGCACATACCTGCATGTTATGCGTATGTGTAATGTGTATTGCTATGTGTGGGATCTGACTGTCTAGTTGTTTATCCTTAGTAGCCTCTCTTACCGGTAAATGTCTCCTAGTGCTTCCACTGAGCCCTGGTAGCTTGCTACTGCTCCGGAACACTTAGGTTGGCCGGCATGTGTCCTTCTTCGTTCCTGTGTCTATCCATTCGGGGAAATGTCACGCGGTGTCTACCGGAGTCCTGTTAGCCTGCTACAGCCCGGTTTACCGGAGTCCTGCTAGCCCAGTTGCTACAGCCCGGATTCACTCGACCAACACGTTCGTTGCTGGGTCATGTATGCATGTCCCTGTAAGTTAGTGCCACTTTGGGTTCACGACTAGCCATGTCAGCCCGGGTTCTTTGTCATATGGATGCTAGCGACACTATCATATATGTGTGCCAAAAGGCGCAAACGGTCCTGGGCATGGTAAGGCGACACCCGTGGGAATACCGTGCGTGAGGCCGCAAAGTGATATGAGGTGTTACATGCTAGATCGGTGTGGCATAGAATCGGGGTCCTGACACTTGGCCTGTGCTTGCCCCCTTTGCACCGAAGGGGAAACAAGGACACTGCATAGGCTGGCGCCCGCCTGGTCTTGATCGTCATGGCTTGCGTCACGGGCTCCTTGCGAGGTACCCTGCCTTGATCTCTCCTCCTCCTCGCGAGCCTGCCTGATGAGGCTTCTCCTGAGGAAGCTTCTTGTCATCCGCCCCGCGAGGCTTGGCCCCTCGCGAGGTCCTTGATCTTGAGCTGATGAAGCTGGGCTGCACTGGGCCCCCACTTGAGCCACGCCGCAGGCCGTAGGCAGGCAAGTTTGGGGACCCCCATTCCCAGAACACCGACAATAGCCCTCGGGCCCAAGGCGCGCCCGGACTTGGCTTAGCAGGGAAGCGAAGGGGCAAGTGCGAAGCGCCCCGGGCCCCAATAGCCTGCGGCCTTGGGCGCCGCGTGGCAATTGATTGGTCGTGGGCATCTCCACTTCCCCATGACGCCTCGGCAATCGCATGACTTGACAAGTCCCTGCATGCAAAAATGGGTCATGATTACCTGCGATCATGGAGGTCGACAGTTGGCCTCCTCCGGCTATAAGTACGGTACGGCGCGAGCCCTTCCAGTCCATCCCTTCCTGCTACTCCTCTTCTTCTTTTTCCTCGCCCTTGCTCCACATTGCGCCAATGGCTCCAATCCGCCGGTTCTCTGCAGAAGAGAAGGGAAAGGCCCCCCGAGAGGGTCCCGACCCGCTTCCGCCGAAGAAGCAGCTAGTCCTCTGCCGCCGAGATGAGGGTGCTCAGCAGGAGGCATCGAGGCCCTGGTACGAGCGACCGCCGTCGGGGTTCCCGCTGCCCTTATACGCCCGCATCGAGGGCCCTAGAGAAGAAAGCGTCGAGCGTCACCGACGGTGCCGCCGTCGACGCCGGCGGGTTACGACGGTGCGCGTCATCCCTCCTGGAGTCCATGCCGAGGGCTCCTCTTGCGAGCTTGTGCTCCACGCCGCCATGCCTCCTCGATCTTGGATTCGCCTTCCTCCCTCCTTCGCCTTCGAGATCCCGTCGAGGGGGCCTCTTGAGCTCTGGCTGCAGCATGCTGACTATAGTACCCCTGCGACCGGAGCGGAGGTGGAGGTTGTCGCTCCGGGCAAGGTCTACATGACCCGTGGCTGGGCCGAGATCGCTCGGGTCTACCGGACAGGGGGCGCCCTTGTAATCCACCTCGAATACGATGGCGCCTCCTTGATGTTCTTCAAGGTCTTCGACGCGGAAGGACGCCGGCTGGAATGCTGCCCCGAGAAAGGCGGCCGGGGCATCGTCGTGGCGAGGACCAGGCCCGCCGACCGCTTCCCCAGCAGCTCCTCAGGCGGCAGCGGAGGTACCGGAGGGTCCAGCGACTCCGCCAAGCTTTACGCGACTCCGGAGATGAGCGACGACAGCTACGAGCCCTCGAGCTCACGTCGCGCTCGGAGCAGGGCGGGCGCCTCAGGCTGCCGGCGCTGCTGATCTAGAGGGGGTCGGCGCCGGCGCCTGGCGGCCCACTGTTGATGATGGTGTCTCCTGCGGAGGCGCGCGTAGTTAGCGTTCCTTAGGATTAGCACCTTTTGTTCCCTGCGAGGAATCGAAGTATCACCCCGCGAGGGTATGTAAGGCGCTGGCCATGTCTTTTGTGAATATTATATCCTTATGATGAATCGATGCGAGATGCTTGTCCTGTCCCGGCTCGGCTCCCCCTTTCTTTCCTAACGAGGGCTTGGTGCTCTATGCTGACAGGTCCCGGTCCCCAGGCAGGCTTCAGCCGTCGCTGGTATGCCAGGTCGCGATGCCGTGGTCAAGGCCAGGAGGTGAGCGGCCCAAGGTCCAGTAAGAGCCCCTGAGTCGCGATGCTCAGGAGGTCCCCTTTAGCGCTCAAGCAGCCTCCGCTGGGCAAGAAAGGTAGGCAGCGTTGCCGTGACAGAGCTGCAGTAGGCAAGGGTTTTGCGCTGAGTCGAATCAGTTTTTGCGTGACTTATCTTGTAGGTTTGGAGTAGTTTTCGTCGAGGTGTCGGGCCTGCGCGGCGGCAGCTGAGGTGTTGCTGGGTTAGGTCCTCGCGAGCTTCTTCCCTCTCCCCCACACCTTCCTTAATGCTCTACGACCTCAGGTCCCGACCCTCGAGCGAGCTCAGCCGCCGCTGGTATGACAGGTCGCGATATCGTGGGTCAAGGCCAGGGGGTGAGTGATGACCCACAAGTATAGGGGATCTATTGTAGTCCTTTCGATAAGTAAGAGTGTCGAACCCAACGAGGAGCAGAAGGAAATGATAAGCGGTTTTCAGCAAGGTATTCTCTGCAAGTACTGAAATAAGTGGTAACAGATAGTTTTGTGATAAGATAAATTGTAACGAGCAACAAGTAACAAAAGTAAATAAAGTGCAGCGAGGTGGACCAATCCTTTTTTTAGCAAAGGACAAGCCTGGACAAACTCTTATAATAGGAAAAGCGCTCCCGAGGACACATGGGAATATCGTCAAGCTAGTTTTCATCACGCTCATATGATTCGCGTTCGGTACTTTGATAATTTGATATGTGGGTGGGCCGGTGCTTGGGTGTTGTTCTTACTTGAACAAGCATCCCACTTATGACTAACCTCTATTGCAAAGATCCGCAACTACAACAAAAGTATTAAGGTAAACCTAACCATAGCATGAAACATATGGATCCAAATCAGCCCCTTACGAAGCAACGCATAAACTAGGGTTTAAGCTTCTGTCACTCTAGCAACCCATCATCTACTTATTACTTCCCAATGCCTTCCTCTAGGCCCAAATAATGGTGAAGTGTTATGTAGTCGACGTTCACATAACACCACTAGAGGTTAGACAACATACATCTTATCAAAATATCGAACGAATACCAAATTCACATGACTACTAATAGCAAGACTTCTCCCTTGTCCTCAGGAACAAACGTAACTACTCACAAAGCATATTCATGTTCATAATCAGAGGGGTAATAATGTGCATAAAGGATCTGAACATATGATCTTCCACCAAATAAACCAACTAGCATCAACTACAAGGAGTAATCAACACTACTAGCACCAATCCCGGGCTTGGAGACAAGAATTGGATACAAGAGATGAACTAGGGTTTGGAGATGAGATGGTGCTAGTGAAGATGTTGATGGAGATTGCCCTCTCCCGATGAGAGGAGCGTTGGTGATGATGATGGTGATGATTTCCCCCTCCCGGAGGGAAGTGTCCCCGGCAGAACAGCTCTGCCGGAGCCATAAATTGGTTCCACCAAGGTTCCGCCTCGTGGCGGCGGAGTCTCGTCCCGAAAGGTTCTCCTGTCTTTTTTTCTCACCGAAAGACTTCATGTAGGAGAAGATGGACATCAGAGAGCCACCAGGGGGCCCACGAGGTAGGGGGGCGCCCCCAGGGGGGCGCCCTCCACCCTCGTGAGCAGGGTGTGGCCCCCTGGCCTTCATCTTTGGCGACGATTTTTCTTTATTTATTTTAAGGTATTCCGTGGAGTTTCAGGACTTTTGGAGTTGCACAGAATAGTCCTTCAATATTTGCTCCTTTTCCAGCCAAGAATTCTAGCTGTTGGCATTCTCCCTCTTCATGTAAACCTTGTAAAATAAGAGAGAATAGCCATAAGTATTATAACATAACGTGAAATAACATCCCATAATGCAATAAATATTGACATAAAAGCATCATGCAAAATGGACGTATCAACTCCCCCAAGCTTAGACCTCGCTTGTCCTCAAGCGAAAAGCCGATAACAATAAATATGTCCTCATGTTTAGAGGTAGAGGCGTCGATAAAAATAAAATACGGACATGAAGGCATCATGATTATTTCATAACAGCAACATAAATAGATTTTGTCATATGATTACTCATGTTCAAGTGATAATCTTTTCACAAAGCCAAAGTATGAATCAGAAACCTTATTGGGCACCAACAAATTATACCCTCAGTCATTGAAGCAATTGCAATTTATCATAACATCGGAAAGAGTCTATGTCAGAGCTTAAAAGCAAGTCCACATACTCAACTATCACTTAGTCCTTCATAATTGCTAACACTCACACAATACTTGTGGTTATGGAGTTTTAATCAGACACAGAGAAAGATAGGGGCTTATAGTTTTGCCCCACAACCTTTTACCTCAAGGGTAATGTCAACAATAATAGCTCATGCTCCCCCACATCCAATTATATA
>NC_041389.1:275555073-275590689 GCF_002162155.2 Triticum dicoccoides
TATCATGTTCTTTCCAACATACTGAGCTTGCCAAAGGATAAAATGAAAAAGGGAAAGGTGAAGATCACCGTGACTCTTGCATAAGGTAGAGGATAATAATAAAAGATAGGCCCTTCGCAGAGGGAAGCAGAGGTTGTCATGCGCATTTAGGGTTGATGCACAAAATCTTAATGCAAAAGAACGTCACTTTATATTGCCCCTTGTATGTGAACCTTTATTATGCAGTCCGTCGCTTTTATTGCGTCCACAACAAGTTCGTACAAAGCTTATTTCTTTACACTAATAAGTCATGCATATTTAAAGAGCAATTTTTATTGCTTGCACCGATGACAACTTACTTAAAGGATCTTACTCAATCCATAGGTAGATATGGTGGACTCTCATGGCAAAACTGGTTTAAGGGTATTTGGAAGCACAAGTAGTATTTCTACTTGGTGCTGAGAATTTGGCTAGCATGAGGGGGAAAGGCAAGCTCAACACGGTAGAGGATCCATGACAACATACTTTATCTCAGATGTAAGAAAACATAACTCATTATGTTGTCTTCCTTGTCCAACATCAACTCTTTAGCACGTCATATTTTAATGAGTGTTCCCAATCATAAAAGATGTCGATGATAATATATCTATATGTGAAACCTCTCCTTCATTATTACTTCCTATTAATTGCAACGATGACCAAAGCTATATTTGCCAAATCCCAACAACTTTAAATCATCATACTCTTTCTATGTGAAGTCATTACTTTCAATAAGATCAATATGAACTCTTCGATTCTTTTTATTCTTTTTCTTCTAATCACCCAAGATCATGGCAAAATAATCAAGCCCTTGACTCAACACTAATCTTTATTATAAAGCTCATGGACTCGATTACAAAAGAAGGATCATAAAGCAAAACTCAAAACTAGATCATGCCATGACTTTATTCTACTGAATCAAGATACTACTAATAGGATCGAACTAAGAAAAACGGTAAAGATAGGAGTTGTGATGGTGATACGATACCAGGGCACCTCCCCCAAGCTTGGCAGTTGCCAAGGAGAGTGCCCATACCCATGTGATTATTTCTCCTTCTTTGTTGTTGGCGTAATGTTCTTGGTGATGATTCCCCTTAGAATACGGTTCTCCTCCTCGAGCTTATTGACCTGCTGCTTGAGGTCCATTATTTCCTTGCGAAGCTTTCCTGTAACGGCTAAAGCTCCTTGCACCCAAGGGTGTTGCATAGCTGCGGGAGACCCAGAGATACTTCTCCTCATATTTTCATAGGAAAGAAATTTAACATTGGAAGGGATAACCGAGTTTGGAATAGCTGCGCTCGGTAGTTCACCCATCGTAAACCCAGCTCGGAAGCGAGAGGTGACTTCTTGATCTTCCATGGCATCTACTCTCATCAGGTCAGCCTCCATCTCTTCCTCCGTTGCCGGCCCGAAGTGGTCAGCGTCGCTGTTTGCCCTTGGTTCCGGTGCCGGGTTAGATACCCGGCTCTCCCCGACTGACTCTTGAGAAGACATCTTGCTCAAATCTGCAGCAGCAACAACTCAAAACAAAAACAGAGGATATTTGCGTGATACGAGAGTCAAAACCTTCGGGAGTATATATAATGAATTTTTACCGACCAAAATACGTATCGTGCAAGGAAACGGAGTCCGGAGGGCACACGAGGTGCTCACGAGGTAGGGGGCGCGCCCAGGGGGGTAGGGCGCGCCCTCCACCCTCGTGGAGGCCACTTGTCCTCCCCGGACTGCTACTTATTTTTCTATTTTTTTAAATATTCCAAAACGGAGAAATATTGCCTTAAAAAATTGTTCTAGAGTCGGTTTACTTACCGTACCACATACCTATTCCTTTTCGGAGTCTGAAACATTCTGGAAAGTGTCCTTTATGTATTCCTCCGGGGTTACGGTTTCAATAATATTGGTTTCAACATTTATGGGATTACCTGAAATATAGTGTTTGATCCCTTGACCGTTTACCACCTTTGGATTTGTGCCCTCGAAGTTGTTGATTTTTATGGCACCGGCACGATAGACCTCCTCGATAACGTAGGGCCCTTCCCATTTAGAGAGAAGTTTTCCTGCAAAAAATCTTAAACGAGAGTTGTATAGCAATACATAATCACCTACATTAAACTCACGCTTTTTTATTCTTTTGTCATGCCATCTTTTAACCTTTTATTTAAACAACTTGGCATTTTCATAAGCTTGGGTTCTCCATTCATCAAGTGAGCTAATATCAAATAACCTCTTCTCACCGGCAAGTTTGAAATCATAGTTGAGCTCTTTAATAGCCCGGTGTGCCTTATGTTCTAGTTCGAGAGGTAAGTGACAAGCTTTTCCATAAACCATTTTATACGGAGACATACCCATAGGATTTTTGTATGCAGTTCTATAGGCCCATAATGCATCATCAAGTTTCTTGGACCAATTCTTTCTAGACCTATTGGCAGTCTTTTGCAAGATTAATTTGAGCTCTCTATTGCTCAATTTTACCTGACCACTAGATTGCGGGTGATATGGGATGCAATTCTATGATTAACGTCGTATTTAGCAAGCATCTTACGGAAAGCACCATGAATAAAGTGTGAACCACCATCAGTCATTAAGTGTCTAGGGACTCCAAACCTCAGAAAAATAACTTCCTTAAGCATTTTAATAGAGGTGTTATGATCAGCACTACTAGTTGGAATAGCTTCTACCCACTTAGTAACGTAATCAACAGCAACTAAAATATGTGTATAACCATTAGAGGCAGGAAAAGGTCCCATATAATCAAAGCCCCAAACATCAAATGGTTCAATAACAAGTGAATAATTCATAGGCATTTCTTGGCGTCTACTAATGTTACCAATTCTTTGACATTCATCGCAAGACAAAACAAACTTACGGGCATCCTTGAAGAGAATAGGCCAATAAAAACCGGATTGCAATACCTTATGTGCAGTTCTATCTCCAGTGGTGTCCTCCATAAGCTTCAAAGTGACACTTGCGTAGGATCTGTTCCTGTTCATGCTCAGGTACACAATGTCTAATAACACTATCTACTCCTTTATAAAGATGTGGGTCATCCCAAAAGTAATGTCGCAAGTCATAGAAAAACTTTTTCTTTTGTTGGTATGTGAAGCTAGGCGGTATAAATTTGGCAACAATATAATTAGCATAATCAGCATACCATGGAGTGCTACGAGAAGTACTTATGACATTTAATTGTTCATCAGGAAAGCTATCATCAATAGGTAGTGGGTCATCAAGAACGTTCTCTAACCTAGACAAGTTGTCTGCCACGGGGTTCTCAGCTCCTTTCCTATCGACAATATGTAAATCAAATTCTTGCAGTAGGAGAACCCATCTAATAAGTCTAGGTTTTGCATCTTTGTTTTCCATAAGATATTTAATAATAGCATGATCAGTGTGAATAGTTACTTTAGAATCAACAATATAGGGTCTGAATTTATCATAAGAAAATACAACTGCTAAAAGTTCCTTTTCGGTAGTAGCATAATTTCTTTGAGCATTGTCTAGAGTCCTACTAGCATAATGGATAACATTTAATTTCTTATCAACTCTTTGCCCTAGAACAACACCTACAGCATAATCACTAGCATCACACATAATTCGAAGGGTAAATTCCAATCAGGTGGCTGAACAACAGGTGCAGAGACTAATGCTTTCTTAAGTATTTCAAATGCTTCTACGCAATCATCATCAAAGACAAATGGTACATCTTTTTGTAATAAATTAGTCAGAGGCCGAGAGATTTTTGAGAAGTCCTTAATGAACCTCCTATAAAATCCGGCGTGACCAAGGAAACTTCTTATACCTTTGATGTCCTTGGGACATGGCATCTATTCAATAGCATCAACCTTGGCTTTATCAACTGCAATACCTCTTTCAGAAACTTTGTGCCCCAAGACAATACCTTCATTAACCATAAATTGGCACTTTTCCCAATTCAAGACAAGATTAGTTTCTTCACATCTCTGCAAAACTCGAGCAAGATTGCTCAAGCAATCATCAAAAGAGGAACCATAGACGGAAAATCGTCCATGAAAACCTCACAAATTTTCTCGCAAAAGTCAGAGAATATAGACATCATGCATCTTTGAAAGGTAGCAGGTGCGTTACATAAACCGAAAGGCATACGTCTATAAGAAAAAGTACCAAAAGGGCATGTAAAAGTAGTCTTTGATTGATCCTTAGCCGACACAGGTATTTGAGAAAAATCGGAATAACCATCTAGAAAGCAATAGTGTCTATGCTTGCATAATCTTTCTAGCATTTGATCAATAAAAGTTAAGGGGTAATGATCTTTCTTAGTAGCCTTATTTAATTTGCGGAAATCAATTACCATCCTATAACCTGTGATAATTCTTTGCAGAATCAATTCATCTTTATCATTAGGGACAACAGTAATACCTCCCTTCTTAGGGACACAATGGACAGGACTTACCCACTGACTATCAGCAACGGGATAAATTATACCTGCCTCCAGAAGCTTGAGTATTTCCTTTCTTACCACTTCTTTCATTTTAGGATTCATACGTCGTTGAGGATCACAAACTGGTTTGGCATCAGCTTCCAAATTTATTTTATGTTGACATAGAGTGGGACTGATGCCCTTAAGATCATCCAAAGTATATCCAATAGCAGCACGGTGCTTTTTCAGAGTTTTCAATAATCTTTCTTCTTCATGCTCTGAAAGGTTAGCACTAATAATGACAGGATATATTTTCTTTTCATCAAGATAAGCATATTTAAGATTATCAGGCAACGGTTTAAGCTCAAGCACGGGGTCACCCTTGGGTGGAGGAGGATCCCCTAGGATTTCAACAGGCAAATTGTGTTGCAGAATAGGTTCCTATTTAAACAATACTTCATCTATTTCCCTTCTTTCATTCATGAACATATCATTTTCATGGTCTAGCAAATAGTGTTCTAAAGGATCACTAGGAGGTACAGCAATAGAAGCAAGACCAATAATTTCATCCTTACTAGGCAATTCTTCCTCATGATGTTGTTTACTAAATTTAGAGAAATTAAACTCATGAACCATATCATCCAAACCAACAGTAACAACATTCTTTTTGCAGTCTATCGTAGCATTAACAGTATTCAAGAAGGGTCTACCAAATATAATGGGATAAAATCTATCTTCTGGAGAACTAAGAACAAGAAAATCAGCGGGATATTTGGTTTTCCCACACAAGACTTCAACATCTCTAACAATTCCCACTGGTGAAATAGTATCTCTATTGGCAAGTTTAATTGTGACATCAATTTCTTCTAACTCAGCAGGTGCAATTTCATGCATAATTTCTTTGTATAAGTCAATGGGTATAACAGTAGCACTAGCACCCATATCACATAAGACATGATAACAATGATCTCCTATTTTAACAGAAATAACGGGCACACCTACCACATGTCTATGTTTATCTCTATCACAGGGTTTAGCAATTCTAGCAGTTTCACCAGAGAATTGAATAACATGCCCATCAATATTATCAGACAAGAGATCTTTAACAATAGCAATACTAGGTTCTACTTTGACTTGCTCAGGAGGTGTATAAGTTCTTTATTTCTTTTATGAACAACAGTTGAAGCTTTAGCATGATCCTTCATTCTAACAGGGAAAGGTGGTTTCTCAACATAAGAAGTAGGAACTATAGGATCATTGTAAGTGACAGTCTTTTCTTCAACTTTAATAGGTGCAGCTACTTTTACTTCTATGGGAGGATGATATTTAAACCACTTCTCCTTGGGGAGATCAACATAAGTAGCAAAAGATTCATAGAAAGAAGCTACTATCTTAGAGTCAAGTCCATATTTAGTGCTAAACTTACAGAAAATATCGGTATCCATAAAATATTTAACACAATCAAACTTAGGTGTCATACCTGACTCCTTACCTTCGTCGAGGTCCCAATCTTCAGAGTTGCGTTTAATTCTATCCAACAAATTCCATCTGAATTCAATAGGCTTCATCATAAAAGAGCCAGCACAACAATTATCGAGCATGGTGCGATTGTTGTCAGAAAGCCGAGCATAAAAACTTTGCACAATCACTTCTTTTGCGAGCTCATGATTGGGGCATGAATATAACATTGATTTAAGCCTCCCCCAAGCTTGAGCAATGCTTTCTCCTTCGCGAGGCCAAAAATTATATATATAATTGCGATCACGATGAACAAGATGCATAGGGTAATACTTTTGATGAAATTCCAATTTCAATCTTTTATAGTTCCATGATCTCATATCATCACATAGCCTATACCATGTCAATGCATCTCCCTCCAAAGATAAAGGGAAAGCCTTCTTCTTAACAACATCATCGGGTATACCTGCAAGCTTAAATGGTCCACAAATATCATCCACATAGCGTAGATGTTCGTCAAGATGCTTTGTTCCATCTCCTGCAAAAGTGTTAGCTATCAGTTTTTCCATCATACCCGGAGGAATTTCAAAAGGAGTTTCATTTTCAATAGGTTCAGTAGGTTGAGTAGGTTGAGGAGCAACTCTTGGCTCAACTGGACGGGGTGAAGATACCCCGAACAAGCCCCTCAGACGATTACTTTCCATAGTAACAAGTCACAGAAAATTTCAGCACACTAAATAAATTTTTCCTTACCAAATTCCACCTACCAAAGGCGCTTCACTCCCCGGCAACGGCGCCAGAAAAGAGTCTTGATGACCCACAAGTATAGGGGATTTATCGTAGTCCTTTCGATAAGTAAGAGTGTCGAACCCAACGAGGAGCAGAAGGAAATGATAAGCGGTTTTCAGCAAGGTATTCTCTGCAAGTACTGAAATAAGTGGTAACAGATAGTTTTGTGATAAGATAAATTGTAACGAGCAACAAGTAACAAAAGTAAATAAAGTGCAGCAAGGTGGCCCAATCCTTTTTGTAGCAAAGGACAAGCCTAGACAAACTCTTATAATAGGAAAAGCGCTCCCGAGGACACATGGGAATATCGTCAAGCTAGTTTTCATCACGCTCATATGATTCGCGTTCGGTACTTTGATAATTTGATATGTGGGTGGACCGGTGCTTGGGTGTTGTTCTTACTTGAACAAGCATCCCACTTATGACTAACCTCTATTGCAAGGATCCGCAACTACAACAAAAGTATTAAGGTAAACCTAACCATAGCATGAAACATATGGATCCAAATCAGCCCCTTACGAAGCAACGCATAAACTAGGGTTTAAGCTTCTATCACTCTAGCAACCCATCATCTACTTATTACTTCCCAATGCCTTCCTCTAGGCCCAAATAATGGTGAAGTGTTATGTAGTCAACGTTCACATAACACCACTAGAGGTTAGACAACATACATCTTATCAAAATATCGAACGAATACCAAATTCACATTACTACTAATTGCAAGACTTCTCCCTTGTCCTCAGGAACAAACGTAACTACTCACAAAGCATATTCATGTTCATAATCAGAGGGGTAATAATGTGCATAAAGGATCTGAATATATGATCTTCCACCAAATAAACCAACTAGCATCAACTACAAGGAGTAATCAACACTACTAGCACCAGTCCCGGGCTTGGAGACAAGAATTGGATACAAGAGATGAACTAGGGTTTGGAGATGAGATGGTGCTAGTGAAGATGTTGATGGAGATTTCCCTCTCCCGATGAGAGGAGCGTTGGTGATGATGATGGTGATGATTTCCCCCTCCCGGAGGGAAGTGTCCCCGGCAGAACAGCTCTGCCGGAGCCCTAGATTGGTTCCGCCAAGGTTCCACCTCGTGGCGGCGGAGTCTCATCCCGAAAGGTTCTCCTCTCTTTTTTTCTCATCGAAAGACTTCATATAGGAGAAGATGGAAGTCGGAGAGCCACCAGGGGGCCCACGAGGTAGGGGGCGCGCCCAGGGGGCGCGCCCTCCACCCTCGTGAGCAGGGTGTGGGCCCCTTGGCCTTCATCTTTGGCGACGATTTTTCTTTATTTATTTTAAGGTATTCCGTGGAGTTTCAGGACTTTTGGAGTTGCGCAAAATAGTCCTTCAATATTTGCTCCTTTTCCAGCCCAGAATTCCAGCTGCCGGCATTCTCCCTCTTCTTGTAAACCTTGTAAAATAAGATAGAATAGCCATAAGTATTATAACATAACGTGAAATAACAGCCCATAATGCAATAAATATTGACATAAAAGAATGATGCAAAATGGACGTATCAGTGAGGGCTGGAGAGCCATTAAGAGCCCATGAGTCGCGATGCTCAGGCGCCCCCCTTTAAACGTGCAAGTGGATCATGTCGGAGAGAAGGAGAGAAAGCTCGTGACGTCCCCAGCGTTACTTCTGGAGCGGGTCCTGCATACCAATCATGAGGGGAAACAAGGTCTGTCATTATGGTTGCCAGCCAACCATTGGCCGCTCCGAGGGGGTAATTGGGGCACTGAGGGCCTGGTGAGGTGGCGCCTTGCGGGGCTGCCGCGGCCAGAGCTCAGCCACTCAGATTTATCAGCGTTGCAGGGACGGACCCGTGCGCAAGTGCCGTGCCAGAGCGAGCGGCTCCAAAGGTAGGTGTCAATCGAGCAGGCGATTAAGTCAAGCATGTTAGGCATGAAGGAGAAAATCCATTTAGATAGGTGTAGAAAAAGCAAACGCCACTGGGTTAGGCCCAAGCAGCTTGGGGATAGTGCAGCCGAGGGGCGCCCCCAACAAGGTAGGTAAAGAACATAAGCAAAACGGATACATGCCGCAGGGACGGACCCACGCGACCTGGGAATGATGCAGCCCTGCGGGCGCTCCCAGCTGAAAATGGAACTTGAAAGATGTCACTTGATACCGTTGGAGATGAAAGGATGCTGAAGTAGTGGACGATGCGTGGTGAGGAAGCCGACCCTCACGAGTCCTCTGGACCTGGAGCCTCGGGAGGCTCCGGGGGCACGGGAGGATCTTCGAGGGCCATCTCCATCTCCGCCAGGACCGCATGATGCCTGACTTCCTGAGCCTCCAGAATGCTCCTCAGCAGGCGCTAACGAGCGGCGACCACGTTTGGCAGGCCGAAGGTCATGCGAACGTAGCTGTGAGGTGGACCCTCGCAACACCCCACGCATGAAGGCCAGAGGCGCTCCTGAGACGCGGCTCGGTTGAGCCCTGGCATGTCGATGCAGACGCGCAGCCCACCATCCTCGCCTGGATGTGGGGCTACGGCGGGCAAGCGGCGGCTGCCGCGCATGACTCTTGACTCCTGTAGCTCCTGAATGTTCCTCGCGATGAACTCCTGAGGGTTTGGCCCTCCTTGCCTCATTCCTTCTTGAGGGAAACGTGCTTTGAAGCACGCCTCCAAGTGGTGCCCGAGCGCCTCCCTCGTGACCTTGGCAAAGTCGGTGGCTCCCCAAGAAAGAGCCCCTGAGCCCTGCCCGAGGAGGGCGCCGGGCGCGCCTTCCTATGCGACAGAGGGAGGCGCCCCTTGAGCGGGCGCGGATCCTGACGCAACACCTCCGGAGGTGCCTGCCTCATGAGGGTTTGGGCCAGGTGAAGCCTTCTTCTTCTTAGGGACTGCCTCGGGAAGTCCCCCGCTCCTGTGATTTGGGTCTTCGATTGCTGCGGCTTGGAAGGCACGCTCAAGAGAACACACTGCGTCCCTTTCCTCGTAGGGCACTGTGATGACTCCACCGCTTCCTGGCATCTTTGAGGACATTGTAGCCATGGTGAGTCACTGCCATGAACTTGGCCAGGGCTGGGTACCCAAGGATGGCATTGTATGGCAGACGAATGTGGGCGACGTCGAAGTCAATGAGCTCGGTGCGGTAGTTGTTGCGCTGCCCAAAGGTGACAAGAAGGTGAACTTGCCCTATTGGAATAGTGGAACCATCAGTGACTCCTGAGAAAGGCTTGGTCGGCTGAAGCTGATCGTATGGCACTTGGAGATTGTTGAATGTCTCGATGGACAGGACGTTGAGTCCTGCTCCACCATCAATGAGGGTCCTAGTGACTTGCACATTGCTGATGACTGGGGAACAAAGCATGGGGAGGACTCCGGCCGTTGCCGCGCACTTGAGCTGATCCGCTCAGCTGAACGTGATAGCGCATGCTGACCACCTGAGAGGGCGCGTGGCCTCAAGCTTGGGGAGGACTGCATTCACCTCGCGAGCAAACTGCTTGAAGATGCGCTGAGAGGCTGGGGCTTGAGCGCCGCCCAAGATGCAGATTGCGCGCGGCTCCTGGAAGCCCCCAGCCCCCTCGTCCTGATGATGGTCTTCATTCCTCCTCGGCGGTGGTGGCAGAGGAGGGAGCCCTGCGTTGCCTTGAGGGCAGTCCTCACGAGGCTGATCCCTCCAACCTCCCTCGCGAGGCTGGTCCTGCCAGCGGTCCTTGCGAGGTCGGTCATGCCACCCTTGGCGAGGGCCACGGTCTTCCCAGCATCCTCCACCTCTTCCTCCGCCTCGGTCGTAGCCTCGATCGTTGCGCTCGGGGCATCAGCCCATGCGCCCATCTCGCACAGCCCTGAGCTCTTGGCATTCGTTGGTGTTCTGGGTGTGGAGGTCGTGGTACACGCAGTACCGGCTACCCTTGGATGACTCAGGTTGATCCCTGCCTTGCTTGGTGTCTGGCTCTGCTGCAAGCACGACAGTCCCCTTGCGCTTCACGTCCTTGACCTTGGGCTTCTTCTCTTCTGGATCGGCAGCCAGAAGCTCTAGGAGGGGGAGGCGCCCTTCCTCAGCCCTGGCGCACTTGGTCGCCAAGTTGAATAGCTCCAGGGATGTGTAAAGGTCTTCATGGATTGCTAGCTCCTCTTTCATCTTGACGTCACGCACGCCATCGGAGAAGGCTGAGATGATGGCCTCCTCAGTCACCCTGGGGATCTTGAGGTGGGCGTTGTTGAAGCGTTGGATGTACTTCTGCAGGGTGTCTTCTGCTGCTGCTTGATGCGGCGCAGGTCACTCATGGCCAGGGGCCGGTCGCGAGTGCCTTGGAAGTTCGAGATGAAGCGGGTGCGCATCTCGTCCCAGGAGGAGATCGTGCCAGGAGCCAGGTTCAGGAGCCAGGTGCGGGCACCGTCCTTGAGCGCCATGGGAAACCAATTCACCATGACCTTTTCGTCCCCCTTGGCGTCTTTGATGCCCAGCTCGAAGAGCTGGAGGAACTCCGCGGGGTCTGCAGTGCCGTCATAGCGGGGAGGCAGGTCCGGCTTGAACTTGCCCGGCCATGCGACACCGCGCAGTTCGGCAGTGAAGGCCCGACAACCTACAGTGGCCACCGGAGCTCTTTGCTGATGCGGGGCTTGCTCCTGGGGATTCCCGCGCACCACTGCCTGGAGCAACGCGGGGTCTTGACATGGCGGTGCAGGGATGCGATCATGGCGCACCGGTGCTGGGAGCACGCGAGCACCTTCTTGGGGACAAGAGATTTCTTGGTAGCTCCTTTCTTGTCGCGCGGGCGCCGGACGCGGAGGCTCTCGGCCTGGGGCCGCGCGCCTTGGAGCCAGAGCGCCTTCTTGGGGAGAAGGTGGCGAAGGTACCTCTTGATCCACGCCTCCTGCGCAGGATGGAGGACGAGGCAGCCAGAGGGATGGCATAGGAGAGCCCCCTGCAGCGCTGACGAGCTCAGTGATGTGGGCGAGCCAGTCCTCATAAAGGTCGTCGACGGAATGGTAGTGCAGGAGCTCACGCGCCAGGAGCAGCGCAGCGTGCGCTTCCGTGGGGGCGCGACGGGCGTGGGACGACGAACCGGCTGGAGTCAGCGACGGGGTGGCGGTGCGGCCTTCTCGCCGCACCGAAGGATGCAGGGACGAGGTCTGCTGCTCGTTCCCCGCCGGGCCGGTGGCGGCGTTGGCGGCAGGCGACGGGGAACGATGGGGGGTGTCCGCCGACAGGAGCCGTCTGGGCGACTCGAGCGGCGAGAGCAGACCGACGCTCGGCGCGGGCTCGGCGAGCGTCAGACATGGACACGACGGAAGATCACACGCGACCAGCGGAAGAAAGATTCCGGCGCACCCCTACCTGGCACGCCAAATGTCGGATTTCAGGTTCCGGCAGACCCTTGAGGTTCGAACTCTGGGGTGCGCACGAAGATCTTTCCCCTACCAGCTCGCATGTCGATGGCTCGCAAGGAATCTAAGCTAGAAAGAAGAACACACAAGGGACACGAGGATTATACTAGTTCGGGCCACCGTTGTGGTGTAATACCCTACTCTAGTTTGTGGTGTGGTGGATTGCCTCAGAGGCTGATGAGGAACAATACAAAGGGAGAACAGCCTCGCGAGGGCTGTTCTTGAGCTGGTGCGATGAACTGCTTGGGTGAGTTCAGTCGCCTCTCTCTCTCTAGTCTATGCGTCTCCAAGATGCTCTCGATGATTCGTCGATGCCTCCGCTCTGTGGTGGCTAGTCCTATTTATAGAGGGAGGCCATGGGCCTCTTCCCAAATAATGAGCGGGAAGGGCGCCAACAATTGGCCATTTTGAAGAGGAACATCTAGTACACTTATCCTGACTAAAGTTGGTCTTCGGCTGCTAAAGGCTCTGGCGGTGACGCCGTCCTGGGCTCCACGATGACCTCCATCCTGCCGTCCTGCTGGTCTTGGTCTTGTTGCACCGAAATGGTAACCTTTGCCTGATGCCTTGGCATGTGCTTGCCCCCTTTGCACCGAAGGGGAAACAAAGACATTGTGCAGGCCGGCGCCCGCCTGGTCTCGATCGTCATGGCTTGCATCACGGGCTCCTCGCGAGGTACCCTGCCTTGATCTCTCCACCTCCTCGCGAGCCTGCCTGATGAGGCTTCTCCTGAGGAAGCTTCCTGTCGTCTGCCCCGCGAGGTTTGGCCCCTCGCGAGGTCCTTGAGCTTGAGGTGATGAAGCTGGCCTGCACTGGGCCCCCACTTGAGCCACGCCGCAGGCCGCAGGCAGGCAAGTTTGGGGACTCCCGTTCCCAGAACGCCGACAATCGCAATGTCAGCTCTTGCTGCAGTGGGTCAGTACTTGTCCACTAATAGTGCCAAAAGCACGTGCCTACGTAATACTGGGTAGGTTGTTAAGGCAATATCGTCCAAACTGCCTCATAATCAAGATATGCAAGCTCGAAGCAATGTTGTATCTGCGCTCCAGACACAAGTCCATTCCCTAACAGAGACCCTTTGTGAAACAAGGAGAGACATTGTTCGATGTCGTCGAGATATGCATGGTTTTGAAACTAGACTATCAGACATTTGCTATGTTGTTCAGGAGCCTAGGAGAAATGAAGGCGAGGGTTATGGTGCTCCATCGGACAATACAGCATGAAAACATAACAGTCAGGTCAAATGAATTGAGCTTTTGAACTTCTGGTGGTGCATTTATCTACTAGACTGTTAAGTTTTATGCCAACCTTCCTTTTGTTATATAGTTGTAATTTGTTTTGGTGTGATACAAAATTTGTTCTTAACGTGCAGCCACCGGCTGAAGAAAACAGCAAGCCATTTTTGTATAGTGTAGGGTGTTCCCTATATTTGCACTGGTGGCGATCTTTGATGCCGAGTGGATGTAATCTGTGCAATCGCCTTAATAACCTAGCGTTAATTTTGGCCTTATTTATTTCCTAGTCTTCTTTTTCCCTGGTTTGCTAGTGGCCGCAACTACCATGGGCCATACACGGGTCATAGGATCCATGGGTCTCCTACGGGCCGTCGATAAATGGGCTACCTACAGGGCCGTAGAATCGGTGGGCCTCGGGCCGTCGGAGAAATGGGTCTACATGGGCCGTAAACAGGCGTAATTGGTATCGGCCCAGCACGGTAACGGGTCGTTAACAGGCCGTAGGAAAACAAAGGCTTAATTCTGTCACAGGCATAACGGGTCGTTAATGGGCCAGAATATAGGATGGGCTGCAAACTGCGCAATGGGTTAACTGGCCAGAAACGGGCCGACTCTTGCCATGGGCCGAATTTGGCCCATTAGGGTAACAGGCCAGTAACGGGCCGACTCTTGCCATGGGCCGAATTTGGCCCATTAGGGTAACAGGCCAGTAACGGGCCGACTCTTGCCATGGGATGAATTTGGCCCATTAGGGGAACATGCCAGTAATGGGCCATAAGTAATCGAGGGCCAAAAAGGAGCCCAAGAACGTATGGGCCGTCAATAGGCCGAAAGCTAACACGGGCTGGAAACGGCCCATGTAAATCACGGGTCGTTAACGGGTACAAAGAAAATTACTGTTCATTATGGGCTAGAGTCACCATGGGCCTGTAAAGGGCCGAAAGATATGAAGGCCTCATATGGGTCGAAAGACGTCGTGGGCCATACATGGGCCGAAAGAGAAATGGGCTGGTGTTATATTCGACGGCCCACATGACGGTGTTGGGCCGATTTCCTTTAGGGCCTAATGGGCCGTGAGTTAACGGGCCGTAAAATGGGCTATTTGTGAAGAGACCGTTAACAAGCTTTTCATGGGCCAGCCCATTAACTTTTGACCAAGTCAAACGGACCAGCTTTGTAAGCTAAATGGGCCAGTGGTGGGTCGTGGCACGTGTCGACATATCATAGGCGCCTATCTGACCCACTGACGAGCTGACACGTGTTTCGTCTGGCCAATAAGAATTTTACACATGGAAATTTCCCATTGGTCGGGGCTGTTAACGGGTTATCGGATCCAAAACCCGACCCGATAGCTTAACGGTGTTCCGTTACGATGGATGCCATGTGTCGGTCACCCTTGACGAAAGCACTTCTGTGCCGCGCGATTTATCGTCATGGAAGTGGACACTTCCGTGATGATAATTTTGGTAATGGCATGGAACACTTCTACGACAGCACAGGTATGACTATCTTGATTCTGTCATAAAATCGTCATGGATGTACATGCATGACAAAAAACGCGACCTACTGTGACAAACACATACATCATGGAAGTGTATTATTTTGTAGTGCAAGCAGCAGACCCTACTGGAGCTCTTCGACACGATGCACGAAGACATCTGGAAGGTGCTCTTCAAGGCCAACGAGGTGTCGCCACCCATGACCGAGGATCGCGGGCATGACTTAACTCACCCTGCTAGTCTGGTAAGTTCTTTCATGTTTTCAAGGTATACCCTTTACTTGCATATTCGAGGAAGGCATCTAAGCCTCCCTATTTATTTTTCAGACCTGAACAGAGATGGCGGAGTGGATTAACTATCCGGATCCACTGCCCGAAGACCCAGCAATCCCGCTTCTGACAAAGATGCTGGTTACGGTGCCTTATCAGGTGCCAGAGAAGAAGGCCAAGAAGAAGGCCAAGGGGACCAGAGGTGGTCTCTGTCGCAAGGGCACTTCGGGCGCGGCGTCCGAAGACGCCGAGACTCACTCCTCCGCCGCTGAGGATGACAAGGAAGAGGAGGAAGAAGAAGAAAGTTGTTCCCCCCTGTAGGGGGGGGAAGAAGAGGTCGGCCTCCACACATCTGGAGGCCGAGGCGTCCAAGAAGGGGAAGGCTTCCCTTCCGGACAGCTCCACCGCGGCCACCGACAGCAGCTTAGAGTGGCACCCCAGGGCTAAGCCCCTGGCCAAATCGTAAGTATCCAGACACATTTAATTATCCGGCACCTCT
Organism: Triticum dicoccoides; assembly: GCF_002162155.2. Classification (NCBI taxonomy): domain Eukaryota; kingdom Viridiplantae; phylum Streptophyta; class Magnoliopsida; order Poales; family Poaceae; genus Triticum; species Triticum dicoccoides. The sequence continues at coordinate 275,570,584 of NC_041389.1, forward strand.
TTAATTCATTGTTTTGATGTATCGAGTCATGTTTTGTAGTCCGGCTCGGTCCGACCTCGAGCGGTCCTTATCTTCAGAGGATTCGCTGGACCCGGCGGCGATGGACAGCGGGACCCTTCCCGCGTCCTCCTCTCCCAAGGACATGGATGGCGCCGAGGCGTCGTCCCGAAGGATCCCAGGCCCAGGAGAGAATATGGAGTCCGTCCAGGAAGCACCGGAGGGTGAGGCCTCGGCTGCCGGACACATGGGGAGCAAACCCCCATGGATACTGACGATGGGGACCGTATCCAATTCGGCCTCCAACCAAATATAATTCCGGAGACCCATATGGCTCCCGAATCAGGCAAGCACCCTTTTCCGAAGGGGGCATGCCTATTCCACCGGCCACCTCTGTCCATCCAGAGGCGTCGGACACTCTTCTGGAAGCGCTGCGAGGAGCTTCCATTGTCGAGGAACACCGTACCCTTATGGGTACAGTGATTGAGAGGATCCAGTCTGCAAAAAGTGGACTGAGTGAAGCCTGCACTATCCTTCTAACAGGCTTTGAGGTAAGTAATGTAATTGTGTAAAAATAATGTTACAGTATAGACAGTAGCCCCTGAGACACTGTCCGGTGTTTGAAAAGACAAGTCGGACAGAGGATCAAATAATTTTCGCAGGAGACTAATCTAAAATGTCTATGTGAATAAGCAGGCGTCGCTGGTGGCTGCGACCTTTCACATGGCGGAAGTCTCCGGACTGAAGCAGAGTCTGGAGCGGGCCGAGGAAGAGCTCTGCCGTGTGAAGGAGCAACTGGAGGACAGTCAAGGTATGCGGTAACCTTGTATATATTCAGGAAGGATGAATGATTCATGCTGACTTAAGTGTCATGATATTTATTAGGGGCAACGACCGAAGTAGAGGCCCTCAAGAAGGCGCTGGCCGAGGCCGAGGACAAAGCGGCCAAGGAACAAGCCACACGCGAAAAGCATGAGGCCCGGGTCAGTGAGGTCCAGCAAGAGCTCCAGGAAGCCATCAAGAAGTGTGATTCCTTGGAGCGCAACTTTAAGGATCAAGAGTCCGAACTTGCCAAGGCCCGCCAGAGCGCACACGATGCTCGAGCCGAAGCCCAGGGCGCCCTCCAGGAAATCCAATCGGCCAAGAAAATCGCGGCAGGTAAGGCTTTTATTATGCAGAGCAGATATGTGAAGGAAAGGTTCCTCTTGCTGACCCGGATTTGGAGTTCTCCAGGGGCGTTTGCGGATCTGCCGCGCAGCGTGTCAGATGCTACGGAATTCTACTGAGCCGAAGAGGGGAACTCTATGGAGAAGCTGTTTTGGTCGCAATACCTTGCGCCAGAACATCCGGTGCCCTTTAGCGATCGGCTGAAACAGCTGGTCGAGCTGCATAGGGCGGTCGAACTAGCCATGGAGGATTTAATAATCCGGCTGCGGCCTGCCGAAGCCATTCCCAGCAGCTACTTCGGACTCGTGAAGCGGCTTGTCAGCGCCTGCCCTCGGCTTCATGCCATCAAGCGGTCGGTCTGTATCGAAGGCGCGCGAATGGCCTTTGCCCGCGCCAAGATGTACTGGGCAAAGATGGACGCCACAAAGCTGATGACCGAGGGGCCACCCACGGGCAAGGGGCACCGCACACCCGAACTGTATTTTGATAGTGTCCTGGAGGGATCCCGCCTTGTGGCAGAGCAATGTGCTAAGGATATCATATTTCCCTGAATGCATTCATGTTATCCTGTCCTGTATTGTAAAACAAGATCGTTATGTAGTATAATGCTTGTTATTTAAAATTTTACCACTTGTGCGGCCGTATTGTTAAATCTGAGAGTTTGCCAGTTGTCGGCTTCCGCCCCCACGTAGGTAGTACGGGGGTGTTTGGGATAAATCTAAACACTCTTTACTCAAAAGTTTGGTCCTTAAAGGAGGTGTTTAGCACAACGAACAAGGCAATCGGACTATATGGCTTTATCACCCTCACTTAGCCATAGGAGTTTGACAACAAAAATTTAGGCGTAACCCCTAGTATTCGGAAGTCCGAACTTGGGATGTTGTAAACACCTGATCGGATAAAAACCGATTCTTCGCATAATGCGAAAAAAATTGATAAAGATTTGAAACCTCTCGAACGGCTGACCGGCTCCCGCCTCATCATGATAGTCAGTTTTCGGCTTTCTCTACTGAGGTGCTCATCCGGATGAACCAGGACACAATCGCAGTAGTTCTCCCTTTACTACCCTAGCCGATATAGCAGAACATATGGTAGTAAGCATAGGAGCCGGGCAACCCAACTATTGACCAAAGACATGATTCGGACCCGATGCATATAATGCTATAAGTTCGGGGTGCTGAACAGTACTGTGAAAAAGTGTCCGGACTTTGTTGCCGTATGGAGGCATTATGAAGCCCCTAGCAAATTAAGACGTACCAAAGTGTACGGGTGCAATTGATAAGAATATCAAAAAAAAGGAAAATATAGGGTAATGCCGCAAAAATTGGGCCACAAACTATTTTTCATTGTAGTTTGATTAATACGTCAAAGCGTATTTTGTACAAGTAATGCGATATGCACCAGGGCTATTTAACATGCCCCAACCAAGGGAGAGTTGTGTGCGGGTCCTCAAAACAGGTATGATGATTATTTAAAGAAACCACCTGGAAATTTCGCCATACGTCAATGCTTCTTGCCGTCTTGGTGTATCCATCCCTCTATAGGTCCGTCGATCGGGTCACTAGGAACTACCCGGGAAAGAAAAGGGACCTGAAAATAAAAAGGAAAAGTAAAAGTATGCGGATCCAGGAGCGGTTGAGCCGTATTATGGACCGCGATCTACCTGTGCCTCCATCTATGCCCATGGTATTTTGAGTGCGTAGTTATGTGCGCACGACACGAGTGTCGTCGCCTGGTCGGGACTGGGACGGAGGCCAAGTTGCTAGTTGAGCTCTTGACGAGCTAGACTATCCTGCTGCAGGGTAGTTCGAACTCGTTTGACAGTGCCCGAGAGCCTGGCCGCTGAATTATGGTTCTGCCTAGAAAGGTTGCTCTGTACTTCTGCTGCGAGGGCAGCGGTGTGCTCCTCGGTACGGAGGGAGCATTCTGTGTATCCGTTGACTATTATAACACTGCGTGGTTCGGGCATCTTGAGCTTCAGATAGGCGTAGTGCGGCACCGCATTGAATCGAGCAAATGTGGTTTGTCCGAGCAGTGTGTGATAGCCACTGTGGAATGGGACTATATCGAAGATCAATTCTTTGCTTCAGAAATTATCCGGAGATCCAAAGACCACTTCCAGTGTGATTGAGCCCGTACAGCAGACCTCTACACCTGGTATGACACCTTTAAAGGTGGTTTTGGTGGGTTTGATCCTTGAGGGATCGATACCCATTTTGCGCACTATATCCTGATAAAGCAGGTTCAGGCTGCTGCCACCGTCCATGAGGACTCGCGTCAGATGGAACCCATCAATAATTGGGTCCAGGACCAGTGCGGTTGAACCGCCATCAAAAGTGATTGGGCAGGATGACCATGGATTGAACTTTGTGGCGACTGGCTCTATCGCGTAGACATCCTTGAGTGCGCGCTTGCACTCCTCTTAGGGATATGGGTGGCATATATCATGTTAACCGTTTTGACTTGGGGGGGCTTCTTCTGTCCCCCTGTGTTCGGTGGTCGTGGCTCCTCATCATCGTCCTTGCTTTGGGACACCTTCTCCTTGTTCTCGGCATTTAACTTGCTGGCCTGTTTGAAGACCCAACACTCTTTGTTGGTATGATTCGCTGATTTATCAGGAGTGTCATGGATTTGGCATGGACAATCTAGTATGCGGTCCAAACTAGACAGGCCCGGATTGTTTATTTTATACAGCTTCTTCCGTTGACCGGATTTAGAGCTACTAAATCCAGCATTGACCGCCGTGTCTTCAGCGTTGTCGCCATTGTTTCGACGCTTGTGTCTGTTGCGTCGGGGCTTGCCATTGCTGTTTCTGGCTTCGGAAGTGCCAGGTATGCATGTGTTGTTATTGCTACGGGATAGCCAGCTATCTTTGCCCGCAAAAAAGTGGGTCATGAGTGTTGTGAGGGCTGCCATGGACTTCGGCTTTTCTTGGCCAAGGTGTCGGGCGAGCCATTCGTCACGGATGCTATGCTTAAAGGCCGCTAGGGCTTCGGCATCTGGACAGTCGACGGTCTGGTTCTTTTTAGTTAAGACCCTGGTCCAAAATTTCCTGGCTGACTCTCCGGGTTGTTGAGTTATGTGACTTAATTCATCGGCATCTGGAGGTCGGGCATATGTGCCTTGAAAGTTGTCGAGGAAGGCATCCTCCAAGTCCTCCCAGCTGCCAATGGAGCTTTCAGGCAGACTATTCAACCAGTACCTGGCTGGTCCCTTGACTGTGAGTGGGAGGAATTTGATGGCGTGAAGATCATCACCGCGGGCCATATGAATATGGAGAAGAAAATGCTCAATCCATACCGCGGGGTTTGTTGTGCCATCATATGATTCAATGTTCACGGGTTTAAACCATTCTGGGAATTCATGTTCCATTGCTTCATCAGTGAAGCAAAGGGGGTGCGCGACGCCTCTATATCAGGCCAAGTCGTAACATAGCTCGGATGGAGTTCGTCTGCGGTTTTTGGCCGGACGTGGTTGTGTTTGTCGCGTCCAGCCGGATGGCCCTCATCACGCATCAAGGCACGCCCCATGATCCATAGATTGATCTGGTCTGACCTGCTCTATTTTCCAGGTCGTGCCGCAGGTCATATGTGCATCCTTGAGCTGTTGTATTTCTGTTTTTACAACGAGGTAGTGCAGGCTGGTGTTTGGCTCGAGGTGTCGCTTTGTCCCGGCCGCGTGGTGGCCGGTCAGCCACATTATGCGCTGGTAGGACTGGCTCCAGCGCCTCATCATCGAACTGTGGTAACAGTTTGCACTTCGGTTAACTTTTGGTTGGGCGCTCGAGGCTATATTCCTCGGCTGCCAGGACATCAGTCCATCTGTCATTGAGCAGATCTTGATCAGCCTGAAGCTGTTGTTGCTTCTTTTTCAGGCTCCTTGCAGTGGCTATTAGCCGGCGCTTAAAGCGCTCCTGCTTGACAGGCTCCTCAGGCACGATAAAGTCTTCGTCACCGAGGCTCACCTCGTCCTCGGACAGCAGAAGGTAGTTACTGTCCTCCGCATCTTCATGCGTGGCCTGTTCATCAGGGCTAGCTCTCCCATCTTCCCGTTTGTCTTGTTCGAACGTTGGCTCCCCGGGATCTTCATTGTCTTCGACATCGTCCGGAGTATAGTTTTCTCCTTTGAAGGTATTGCTGTTTTTGCCACGGCGTGGCTTAGAGCAGCGCTGCTGACGCTGGCGCTTTGGCTGTATCTCAGGAGGCTTATTCTCGACTGGATTTTCATTGTCGCCGTTGTTCTCTTTGGGTGTATCCACCATGTATACTTAATACAAGGAGGTGGTTGTCCAGTGCCTTGTGAGCGGTGGTTTTTGTGCCTGCTCCTCTCCAGCATCGTCGTCCATACCGTCGATGTCTTCGGAGTCGTAGTCAAGCATGTCGGTTAAGTCCTCGACAGTGGCTATGTAGTGGGTGGTGGGTGGGAAGCGAAATTCTCTGTCGTCAGCTTCCAGCTCAAGCCGGATATAGTTCGGCTGAGAGCCCCCGGATAAGGAGAGGGCTTTTAATGAGTTTAGCACATTTCCAAAAGGCGAGTGCCGGAAGATGTCCGTGGAGCAAAACTCAACGATCGGCGCCCTATCAGATTCGATGGGCGCGGATGCACGTGGTTCGGAACCTACGGCCGGAGACGAATCCGAGGTTCCGATAACACAGGGCCCACTCGAGGTCGGATCTGTGTGTGGCTCTATCGCCACTGAGTTTGCGGCCTCTGCGGCACGGTTGAGCATCCCGTCCTCGAATGGCGCGATCTGCTCCGGATCTAGGGCCAGATCGGTTGTAGGTGTTATCTCCTGAGCACGGTCCGATGACAGATTTAGGTCATGTTCATCATATTGACAGGGAGTGGCACTCTTGGGCTCGAATCCGTCGAAGATCAAGTCTCCGCGGACATCGGTCACGTAATTCAAGCTTCCAAATCTGACTTGATGGCCAGGGCGTAGCTGTCGATCTGCTCCAAATGGCCAAGCGAGTTGGCCCGCAGTGCGAAGCCACCGAAACCAAAGATCTGTCCGGGAAGGAAAATATCCCCCTGGACTTTGTTGTTGTGGATGATTGATGGAGCCATCAAACCTTTTTGTGACGATGCAGTGGAACTATCAATGAAAGCACCAATGTCGGTGTCAAAACCGGCGGATCTCGGGTAGGGGGTCCCGAACTATGCGGCTGAGGTCGATGGTAACATGAGGCGGGGGACAGGATGTTTACCCAAGTTCGGGCCCTCTCTATGGAGGTAATACCCTACTTCCTGCTTGATTGATCTTGATGAATGAGTATTACAAGAGTTGATCTACCACGAGATTGTAATGGCTAAAACCCTAGAATCTAGCCTATGGGGTTATGATTGAGTCCTACAGACTAAACCCTCCGGTTTATATAGACACTGGAGGGGACTACGGTTGTACAAAGTCGGTTATAGAGAAAGGAATCTACATATCCGAATCGCCAAGCTTGCCCTTCACGCAAAGGAGAGTCCCATCCGGACACGGGAAGAAGTCTTCTGTCTTGTATCTTCATAGCCCAACAGTCCGGCCCATGTACATAGTCCGGCTGTCCGAGGACCCGTTAATCTAGGACTCCCTCAGCGGTCGAGGAGGCCACATGCCAGGGGAGCGCCCTAATGCCAGGGTGCTAGCTCCCTGCTTGTGGGCCCTGAGGGAACCCCCTTGACATGAGACCGACGCCAATAATTCTTATAAATACCGAAACCTCTGAAAAGAACCCTAGGTGAGAAGTTCTGCCGCCGCAAGCCTCTGTAGCCACAAAAAAACAATCGGGACCCTGTTCTGGCACCCTGTCGGAGGGGGAATTCATCACCGGAGGCCATCTTCATCATCCCGACGGTCTCCATGACGAGCAGGGAGTACTTTACCCTCGGGGCTGAGGGTATGTACCAGTAGCTATGTTTGACCTCTCTCTCTCTCTCTCTCTCTCGTGTTCTTGATTTGGCACGATCTTGATGTACCGCGAGCTTTGTTAATATAGTTGCATCATATGGTGTTTTCCCCTCTCTATCTTGTTGTGATGAATTGAGTTTCTACCTTTGAGGTTTCACTATTATCGGATTGAATACTTTCATGGATTTGACAACACTTGATGTATCTCTTGTGATGGGATATCCGTAGTGACAATGGGATGTTCTATTGATTTAGTTGATGTATGTTTTGGCACTCAACTCGCGGATTCCCGAGGTGACATTGGGGTAATCTATGCATATTGGTTGATGCACGTTTTCATCCTTGTTTCTTTGGTAGAAATCTTCAGGCACGTTTTGAGGTTCTTTGTGTTGGATTGAATATTATGAATCGGAGGTTGTTTGATGCATATCATATAATTGACCCACGGATACTTGTGGTGAAATTGGGGTATCTAGGTGCCATTAGGGTTGATTGATGTGTATCATATGGTGTTATTTTAGTACGAATTCTAGGGCTGTTTGTGACACTTATAGGAATAGCTCAAAAGATTGATCAGAAAGAATAACTTTGAGGTGGTTTCGTACCCTACAAGAAATTTCATCTTATGTTCTCCGCGATAGGAACTTCGGAGTGACTCTTTGTCGCACGTTGAGGGATTGCCATATGATGTAATTATGTTATCATTGTTAAGAGACTTTGCACTAATGAAAGTATGAACCCTAGGCCTTGTTTTCAAGCATTGTAATACCGTTTTTGCTCAATTTTCTTACTAGTTACCTTGCAGTTTTTATTTATTCAGATTATAAAATATATATCTACTATCCATATTACACTTGTATCACCATCTCTTCGCCAAACTAGTGCACCTTTACAATTTACCATTGTATTGGGTGTGTTGGGGACACACGAGACTCTTTGTTATTCGGTTGCAGAGTTGTTTGAGAGAGACCATCTTCATCCTATGACACCCCACGGATTGATAAACCTTAGGTGATCACTTGAGGGAAATTTGCTACTGTCCTACAAAACTCTGCACTTGGAGGCCCAACACGAGTCTACAAGAAGAAGGTTGCATTGTAGACATCAAACTCTTTTCTGGCGTCGTTGCCGGGGAGGTGAGTGCTTGAAGGTATATCTTTAGATCTTGCAATTGAATCTTTTAGTTTCTTTTTTCATCACTAGTTTAGTTTATAAAACAAAACTACAAATAAAATGGAATTGAGGTTGCCTCATATGCTTCATCTTTTTAATGTCTTTCGTGAAAATGATGGATCGGTAAATTATGCCAAAGTGTTAGAAGAAGTCAATAAAATGTTTGGCACTAAATCCATGAATGATGATCATGATTGCAATGTTGTTAGTATGAATTCTTTGAATATCCATGATGCTAGTGATATGCAAACCACAAGCTTGGGGATGTTACGTTTGATGAATATGATCTTTTTAGTCCCGCAAGTCTGGATGAGCAAAATTATTATGATGATAGCATGCCTCCTATTTATGATGATTATATTGATGAAAGTGGGTTTGGAAGAGTGTCAACTTTATGTAATGATGATCCCACTATTTTGGAGGGTGTTGAATCCTATTGTGATAATTATGAAAGTGGATTTGGAGAGGTCATGACTTTATTCAATGATGATTCCACTATTATGGAAGAGATTTCAATTGACTATGATAAAAAAGTTGCTATCTATGATGATTATTGGGACAATATGGATGCTATAAAGAATAATGATAACCATGGAACTTGTCACAATGATTTTAATGCTCAAATTGACTATGCTGATCAAGTATGTCATGATAGCTATTTTGTTGAGTTTGCTCCCACTACTATTCATGAGAATAAATTTGCTTATGTGGAAAGTAAAAATTCTATGCTTGTGGATCATGAAAATAATGCTTTATCTGATGGCTATGTTGTTGAATTCATTCATGATGCTACTGAAAATTATTATGAGAGAGGTGCTTTTACATATTTCAATAATATCAAGTTTCCTCTCTATGTGTTGAAAGTTTTGAAGTTTTTCTTGTTTTGCCTTCCTATGCTAGTTGATTCTTGTTCCCATAAATTGTTTTCTCACAAAATCCCTACGCATAGTAAGTGGGTTAGGCTTAAATGTGCTACTTGTATGCTTTGTGATGCTCTCTTTGTGTTTCAATGCTTATCTTTTATGTGAGCATCATTGAAATCATTATGCCTAGCTAGAGGCATTAAAGAAAAGCGCTTGTTGGGAGACAACCCAACATATCCCTTACTATTTTTGTGTGTTCACATGATTAAGATACTGTAGTAATCATGTTTTATAGCTTTTGTTTCAATAAAGTGCCAAGTAAAGCCTTTGGGATAGTGTGGATGATAGTTAACTTGATTCTATGCAAAAATAGAAACTTTTGCTCTCGGTTTAGAAATTTTGAAAATTCATTGGGATGTGATTTTGATCTGAAGTTTTTACACAAGATTGATATACAAATTTCCCAGGTTTTGCTAATATTTCATAATTTTTAGAGTTGCAGAACTATGGTAAATATTCAGATTACTACAGACTGTTTTGTTTTTGACACATTCTATTTTCAATGCATAGTTTGCTTGTTTCCTAGTTTCTATGGATTATATTGCTCAATATAAATTGTGGAAATTATAAGGTACATTAGGTATTGTGTGAGAATAAATATGAATCTTGTCTTGACAGTACCAAATTGAATGATTTGCTCCTTATCATACTAACACATCTCACGAAGTTCCGTCAAGTTTTGTGTGATTGAAGTTTTCAAGTTTTGGGTGAGATATGAGGAGAATAATGAGTGACAAGACCCTAAGCTTGGGGATTACCAAGGCACCCCCAAGTTAATATTCAAGGAATATCCAAGCAACTAAGCTTGGGGATGCCCCGGAAGGCATCCCCTCTTTCGTCTCTAACAATATCAGTAACCTCACTTGGAGCTATATTTTTATTCGTCACATGATATGTATTTTGCTTGAAGCATCATTTTCTTTTGTTTATATTTGCTTTCTGTTATTTAGAATAAGGTTTTGCATCTTTTATTTCAATAAAAGTGTCAAGGATAGCCTTCACCATGCACAATTTGCAAGTATACGAGTTGCTGTTTCAAAACAGAAAGTTTGTCGCTATTGAAAACATTCCCTAGAAAAGTAAGAATGTGATAAAAGCTTGAAATTTTTACACAACATGCAATGATAAATTCTCTACAGTGTGGTAAATTTTCAGAATTTTTTGAGTTATCCTTAATACTTTACAGATTCTACAGTGTGGTAAATTTTCAGAATTTTTTGAGTTATCCTTGATACTTTACAGATTGTTCTATTTAGACAGATTGCTGTTATGATTGCATTGTTTGCATATATTTGCTGGTTTAATGATTCTATTTGAGGATAGGAGTATTAAATACGCAGAGGCATTTAGTATTAAATGTTAAATAATAATTTTAGTGATTTTCTACAGTAGAGAATGATAAGGTCTTGCGTTTATTTATTCTAACTTTTCTCACGAGTTCTTGTTGAGTTTTGTGTGGATGAAGTTTTTAAGAATTAGGGAAACTGTGATATGAGAGGAATTAAGGAGACACAAGATCTCAAGCTTGGGGATGCCCAAGGCATCCCTAGTTAATATTTCAACAAGTCTCAAGCATCTAAACTTGGGGATGCCCCGGTTGACATCCCACCTTTCTTCTTCAACAATGATCGGTCAGTTTTCGTAGAGCCTAAGTTTTTGCTCCTTCACATGATATGTTCTATCCTTGGAATGTCATTTTATTTTGTTTTTCTTGTTGTTTGAATAAAATACTTAAGATCTGAAATTTTTAAATGAGAGAGAGTCTTCACATAGCTACTTAATTATTTGACTACTCATTGATCTTCACTATTATTTTTTTGGAGTAGTTTGTCATTTACTCTTGTGCTTCACTTATATCCTATGAGTAAATGGTTGAATGAATTGCATATCATAAATCTGATAATATATGTTTCATATGCTTATCCCATGGGGAGTAATGACTTCACATATAAGAAGGATAGGTGGTAAAATTTATTGAAAGTTAGCAAACAAAACATTGGTCACTTGAAGAATTCATGAAAGAATATTGAAGGAAGAGAGATTTCACATATAAATATACTATCTTGGACATCTTGTATGATTGTAAGCCCCATTAATTATTTTCAATCTCGAGCAAATTAGTTGAAGTTAGACAAGGAAGACAACATCGTGAGTTATGATTGGGTATATTTGTATAGAAGTTATATTGTTATGGATCCTCCAACATGTGGTGCTTGCTTAGGATCTTTTGCTAGCCAAAAATTCGTGCTAAGTAGAGATACTACTTGTGCATCGAAAAACCCTTAAACCTAGTTTCTTGCCATGAGAGTCCACTATATCTACCTATGGATTGAATAAGATCCTTCAAGTAAGTTTTCATCGGTGCAAAAAGCAATAAAAAATGCTCCTAAATATGTATGCTATTTTATTGTAAGGGAAAATAAGCTTTGTACGAACTTGTAATGGTGAAGAAATAAAAGCGACAGACGCTGTTGGGGAACGCTGCATGGAAAACAAAAAAATTCTACGCACACGAAAGATCTATCCATGGAGATGCATAGCAACGACAGGGGTGAGTGTGTCTATGTACCCTCATAGACCGTAAGCAGAAGCTTTTAACAACGCGATTGATGTAGTTGGACTTCTTTGTGATCCAACCGATCGAGTACCAAACGTACGACACCTCCACGTTCAGCACATGTTCAGCTCGGTAACGTCCTCGCCTTCTTGATCCAGCAAGACGGGTGAAGTAGTGGATGAGTTTCGGCAGCACGACGGTGTGATCACGGTGGTAGTGATGTTATCTGATAACCCACAAGTGTAGGGGATCGCAACAGCTTTCGAGGGTAAAGTATTCAACCCAAATTTATTAATTCTACACAAGGGGAGCCAAAGAATATTCTTAAGTATTAGCGGTTGAGTTATCAATTCAACACACCTGGATAACTTAGTATCTGCAGCAAAGTATTTAGTAGCAAAGTGGTATGATAATAAAGGTAACAGTGGCAAAAGTAACGATAGCAGTTTTGTAGTAATTGTAACAGTAGCAACGGAAAAGTAAATAAGCGAAACACAAGATGTGAAAATCTCGTAGGCATTGGATCAGTGATGGATAATTATGTCGGATGTGATTCCTCATGTAATAGCTATAACATATGGTGACACAGAACAAGCTCCAGTTCATCAATGTAATGTAGGCATGTATTCCGAATATAGTCATACATGCTTATGGAAAAGAACTTGCATGACACCTTTTGTCCTACCCTCACGTGGCAGCGGGGTCCTAGTGGAAACTAAGGGATATTAAGGCCTCCTTTTAATAGAGTACCGGACCAAAGCATTAACACATAGTGAATACATGAACTCCTCAAACTACGGTCATCACCGAGAAGTATCCCGATTATTGTCACTTCGGGGTTGTCGGATCATAACACATAATAGGTGACTATAGACTTGCAACATAGGATCAAGAACTCACATATATTCATGAAAACATAATAGGTTCAGATCTGAAATCATGGCACTCGGGCCCTAGTGACAAGCATTAAGCATAGCAAAGTCATAGCAACATCAATCTCAGAACATAGTGGATACTAGGGATCAAACCCTAACAAAACTAACTTGATTACATGGTAAATCTCATACAACCCATCACCGTCCAGCAAGCCTACGATGGAATTACTCACGCACGGCGGTGAGCATCATGAAATAGGTGATGGAGGATGGTTGATGATGACGACGGCGACGGATCCCCCTCTCCGGAGCCCCGAACGGACTCCAGATCAGCCCTCCTGAGAGAGATTAGGGCTTGGCGGCGGCTCCATATCGTAGAACACGATGAAACTTTCTCTCTGATTTTTTTCTCCACGAAACGGAACATATGGAGTTAGAGTTGAGGTTGGTGGAGCCTCAGGGGGCCCACGAGACAGGGGGCATGCCCAGGGGGGAGGGCGCGCCCCCACCCTCGTGGACAGGGTGTGGGCCCCCTGGTCTTGATTTTTTCGCCAGTATTTTTTATATTTTCCAAAACTTGTCTCCGTGGATTTTCAGGTCATTCCAAGAACTTTTGTTTTCTACACATAAAACAACATCATGGCAGTTCTGCTGAAAACAGCGTCAGTCCGGGTTAGTTTCATTCAAATCATGCAAGTTAGAGTCCAAAACAAGGGCAAAAGTGTTTGGAAAAGTAGATACGTTGGAGATGTATCATTATCTCCGCAGGGCTTCGCCTAAGCACTACGAAAATATGACCGAGGGACGAAACTGTGGAGGGGGCGCCGCAGACGGCTAAGAGATTGTCGTGGCCTTTGTGTGGAGCCCCCTCACTCATATATATAGGTGGGCGAAGGAAGGCAGCCAGGAGGCGCCCCAAGGGTGGCAGCCGGCCCCCTTGGGCTCCTGCCCTATGGCGCCCCCCACCTTACCTTGTTTGCACAAGGGGGAAGGAAAGGGGATGAGAGGGAAGGAAGGGGGAGGTCGACTCCCCCCTTTCCTTCTCTTCCCAAGTGTTGCGGCCTTAGGGGGACACGCTAGCCCCTTGTAGGCTGGTGTGCTCCTCTCTTCTAGCCCATGTGGCCCATTAACCTCCCGGGGGTGCCCGGAACCCCTTCCGGTGATCCGATGACTACCCGGTACACTCCGAAACTCTTTCGGTGTCCAAATATCATCATCCTATATATCAATATTTACCTCCGGACCATTCCAGAGCTCCTCGTCATGTCCGTGATCTCATCCGGGACTCCAAACAACATTCAGTCACCAAATCATATAACTCATATAACACTATATCATAAACGAATGTTAAGCGCGCGGACCCTATGGGTTCGAGAACTATGTAGACATGACCGAGACACTTCTCCGGTCAATAACCAATAGCGAAACCTAGATGCCCATATTGGTTCCTACATATTCTACGAAGATCTTTATCGGTCGAACCGTTATGACAACATACGTAATTCCCTTTGTCTGTCGGTATGTTACTTGCCCGAGATTCGATCATTGGTATCTCCATACCTAGTTTAATCTCCTTACTGGCAAGTCTCTTTACTCGTTCCTTAATACATCATCTTGTAACTAACTCCTTAGTCATTTTGCTTGCAAGCTTCTTGTGATGTGTATTACTAAGAGGGCCCAGAGATACCTCTCCGATACACGGAGTGACAAATCCTAATCTCGATCCATGCCAACTCAACAGATACCTTCGAAGATACCTGTAGACCATCTTTATGATCACCCAGTTACGTTGTGACATTTGATAGCACACAAGGTATTCCTCCGGTATCCGGGAGTTGCATGATCTCATAGTCGGAGGAATATGTATTTGACATTAAGAAAGCAATAGCAGTAAACTGAACGATCATATGCTAAGCTAACAGGTGGGTCTTGTCCATCACATCATTCGACATTAAGAAAGAAATAGCAATAAACTGAACGATCATATGCTAAGCTAATGGATGGGTCTTTTCCATCACATCATTCTCCTAATGATGTGATCTCATTATCAAGTGACAACACATGTCTATGGTTATGAAACCTTAACCATCTTTGATCAACGAGCTAGTCTAGTAGAGGCTTACTAGGGACACGATATTTGTTTATGTATCCACACATGTATTTAAGTTTCCGATCAATGCAATTCTAGCATGGATAATAAACCTTTATCATGAATAAGGAAATATAAAATGACAACTTTATTATTGCCTGTAGGGCATATTTCCTTCAATTGCATAATAAAGGTTGTTGTCACAAGGGGCAATATAAAGTGATGTTCCTTTGCATTAAGAGCTTGCACATTCAAAAATAAAAAGCGCATGACAACCTCTGCTTCCCTCTGCGAAGGGCCTATCTTTTACTTTATGAATTTACTTATATGCAAGAGTCAATAGTATGCTTTATCATTCCAACTCCAATTATTCTTTAGTTGGCAAGCATCATGTGGTGGAGAAAGATCTAAGCACATATGACCATTCAAATATATTTGTTCATGAATTATTATTATTAACCATTATCTATATGATAAATAAGTTGGGAGGCGGAACATTAAGCCCCTATCTTTCTCTGTGTTCGATGGATCCTATTTGTTCTAAAAATATGCTTTGAGTGGTAGCAATCCTGGAAGACTATATGATACTCCCTCCATTCCTTTATATAAGGTGTATTTGTTTTTTGATAAAATTCCACAATGTAAGGTGCATTTCTTCTAAATCCTCATAATTCCCTTTTTATCCCTCAAGAAAGTCGAAAGTATCTCTCTCCTGATTTCCTATATCTCTCCTTGTATCAAAAGAAGGAAACTAACTCTCTCTCTCTCTCTCTCTCTCTCTCTCTCTCTCTCTCTCTCTCTCTCTCTCTCTCTCTCTCTCTCGACTGCATGTATCTCTTACTTTCCTGGACTCATTGATTTACTTGCCACTAACTAGTAAATTTTCCAAGGGTAATTTTGTCCTAACACCTCTATAATTATGCGCCTTGGTCACTGTGCTAAAACTAATACACCTTACATAAAGGAATGGAGGGAGTAGTTGAGTATGTGGAATTTGCTAAATCAAAGCTCTTACATAGACCCTTCCTGAAATAAGATGAATCGCAATTGTTTGATGACCGAGAACGTAGTTTGTTAGTATTCAAGAACGTTTATGGTCTATATTTAACATGTGAATAGCTTTCTACTTGATCATGAGAAGTTTTATGAGATGAGCTACTATTTATGATATATATATAACGATGCTAGAAAAAGTGTTTGGAATTATCATTGATCAAACTTATGCACTATGCTAGCATTCACACTTCATAAATTATTTATTTTATCATTTACCTACTCGAGGACGAGCAGGAATTAAGCTTGGGGATGCTGATACGTCACCAACGTATCTATAATTTATGAAGTACTCATGCCATGTTTGCAACAATTTTATATGGTTTTGGTATGATTTTATTAGAACTAACCCGGACTGACACGGTTTTCAGTAGAACTACCGTGGTGTCGTTTTTTGTGCGGAGATAAAAGTTCTGGGAATGGCTGAAAATTTAGGGTGATTTTTTATGGACCAAAAGAGGCCCCCGAAGCACTGGAGCTGGACCAGGAGGTGACCGAGGAGGCCACAAGCCAGGGGCGCGCCCTACCCCCCAGGGGGCTAGCTCCCAACTTGTGGGCCCCTCGGGCACCCCCTTGACGTGAGACCGACGCCAAAAATTCGTATAAATACCCAAACCTTCGAAAAGAACCCTAGATGAGAAGTTTCGCCGCCGCAAGGCTCTGTAGCCACAAAAAAACAACCGGGACCCCGTTCCGGCACCCTGTCAGAGGGGGAAATCATCACCGGAGGCCATCTTCATCATCCCGGTGGTCTCCATGACGAGGAAGGGGTAGTTTACCCTCGGGGCTGAGGGTATGTACCAGTAGCTATGTGTTTGACCTCTCTCTCTCTTTCGTGTTCTTGATTTGGCACGATCTTTATGTACCTCGAGCTTTGTTAATATAGTTGGATCATATGGTGTTTTCCCCTCACTATCTTGTTGTGATGAATTGAGTTTCTACCTTTGAGGTTTCACTATTATCGAATTGAATACTTTTATGGATTTGAGAACACTTGATGTATGTCTTGCGATGGGATATCCGTGGTGACAATGGGATGTTCTATTGATTCACTTGATGTATGTTTTGGCACTCAACTCACGGATTCCCGAGGTGACGTTGGTGTAATCTATGCATAGGGGTTGATGCACGTTTTCATCCTTGTTTCTCCGGTAGAAATCTTCGGGCACTCTTTGAGGTTCTTTGTGTTCGATTGAATATTATGAATCTGAAGTTGTTTGATGCATATGATATAATTGACCCACAGATACTTGTGGTGACATTGGAGTATCTAGGTCACATTAGGGTTGATTGATGTGTATTATATGGTGTTATTTTAGCACAAACTCTAGGGTTGTTTGTGATACTCATAGGAATAGCTCAAAAGATTGATCAGAAAGAATAACTTTGAGGTGGTTTCGTACCCTACAAGCAATTTCATCTTATGTTCTCTGCGATAGGAACTTTGGAGTGACTCTTTGTCGCATATTGAGGGATTTCCATATGATTTAATTATGTTATTGTTGAGAGACTTTGCACTAGTGAAAGTATGAACCCTAGGCCTTGTTTTCAAGCATTGAAATACCGTTTTTGCTCACTTTTGTTACTAGTTACCTTGTTGTTTTTATTTATTCAGATTATAAAAATATATATCTACTATCCATATTACACTTGTATCACCATCTCTTCGCCAAACTAGTGCACCTATACAATTTACCATTGTATTGGGTGTGTTGGGGACACAAGAGACTCTTTGTTATTCGGTTGCAAGGTTGTTTGAGAGTGATTATCTTCATCCTACGCCTCCCACGGATTGATAAACCTTAGGTCATCCACTTGAGGGAAATTTGCTGCTGTCCTACAAAACTCTGCGCTTGGAGGTCCAACTCGAGTCTACAAGAAGAAGGTTGCGTAGTAGACATCAAGGAGCTCGGCCCGCTCGCCATCAGGCTCGAGGCCAACGCCGACCTGCCGCGCCGAGGCGTCATCGACCCCGAAGACTACCTTCCCTCGGAGCAGGAGGACCACCTCGAGCGCGCCATCTTGGAGCGCTCGGCAAGGGAGGAGGAGGAGGCCGACACGCCGCCACGAGCTCAAGATCGAGGAGATCTTCCTTGAGCAGGGCGTCACGGCGTAGCAGGCGCATGCGTCCAAGGAAGCGGACCTACGCGTCATGAAGGTCGAGCAGGCCAAGGTCTGGATCGACCTCGACTCCGACGAGGACTGAGCTCCTCCGGCTCCTCCGCCGCGTCGTCGTTGCCGCACCCGTCGATTTTGGTAGCCTAGGCTCGGGTACGCTGCACGGCCTGCAGATCCCCCCTTCCCTATGTAGTACTATGATGTAGTATGATGAACAACTATCTATGATGTAGTATGATGATCAACTATGTATGATGAATGTCGTTGCAAGTTTCTCCCGTGAATGTTTTTTTTATTTTACAGTTTCATATACAAGGTCTGATCTGCAGCGCATGAATTCGCCCCACAAATCTGATCCGCAACGAACTGTAAATGCGTTTTTCGGGTTTGACTTTTTCGGGGTCTGCTAGAGATGCTCTTATAGGTGGATCCACTTGTAAATGCACGCACGACAAAGAAAGACGGCCATCAATCGACTAGATTAGCACGAAAATGTTACATAGCCTCGCTTTTTTGTTTTGTGAAATTTAACATTAAAAAAAACAAGTATGATATATTGTACTCAATACTAATCCGGGGAAAATTTAGCACAATCGGACCAAAGGTTTTTTAGTTGGCCGGCTGATGTGGCCGATTTTTTTGCCACACGTGTATGACAAACAAGATCCACTTGTCAAAAATCATGTAAACCTATCAAAATGGAGGATTAGGCTTAACACAAACAGATTACACCAATATGTGATGTTTTGTGCAACAAAACCGTAAAATAGGTGTTCTCTGCAAAATAGTTGGTGGTTTGTGTAATTTCCTCCAGCGGAACACCGCTAGTGAAGTCAATCTCAAGGACAAGAGAGGCGTCACTCCCATTATCATTATGGTGGCGAGCTTCTTTTCATTGAGCGCACACAGGAAACCTCGGCGGTTGGTTCCATGTCCACATCAGCTTTATCTTCTCTCCCCCGGTTCACATGCGCCGCCCATCATCCCGTGCCGCCTCCGATTCGTCATTCATCGCCCATCATCATTTTGAAGAATGATACCGTGAGCGTGAAGAACAAGTGTATGAGACAATACATTTGAAGCCACGGAAAAGATGCAACGACATGAAGATTTTGCGAGGTTGTTCGTTTTCAACCCACTAGTCACTAGATGTACCTTTAGATCATACAAGACTTGATAATTATTACTCCCTCCGTCCGGAAATACTTGTGGACAAAAAAATATGTATTTAGAACTAAAACTCTAGATACATCATCTTTTATCCATTTTGATGACAAGTATTTTCGGACGGAGGGAGTACAACGCTTTTCTTTAAAAAAAAATATATCAATCAGACTCTAATTTCCACTACATCCGACTGGAGAAGTGTTACTATGGGGACAATAATGTACTCCCTCCGTTTCGAAATATAAGTCTTTGTAGAGATTCCACTATGAACTACAGATGTATATAGATGCATTTCAAGTGTGGATCCATTCATTTTGCTCCGTATGTAGTCCATCTAGTAAAATCTCTACAAAGACTTGCATTTAGGAACGGAGGGAGTACTCCCTACTAGTGTCAAAAAAGTTATTATTGGACAGAGGGAGTAAGTAGGAGTGACCCTATACTTACTTTCTTTACCAAATTCTACTTAACTTTTGCCAGAGTAGAGATTCAATTCAATCCAGTCCGTGAACGCTAAAAAGGAAACAAAGAAAAATACGCATATCAACAGTTGAGCTGAACACAGCAGGGCAACTGACCAACAAAGTCAGCTTGCGAGTTGCAAGCCCAGCTAAAAAGAGGTCGGCATTGGCAGCCAAAGAAAGACAATAAATATTCAATGCAGAGATGGTGACAGCCGTTGCATGCATTGCACTTGCACCCATCGACCATTATCCATCGATATCCTATCCTTCTTATATTAGCACCGTCAACTAGTTTTTTAGACAGAAATGTAAAGTTGTAGCACTGCTTGTTTTCTCAAATGCAAATGCTCCAAACAAGTCCCCCGCTGAAGCCCAAGGACCGCCGTTTCTCGACAGCATGCAACGCACACTGCGAAAGTAACCAAATGAAATGTGGATACTGAATCATTTGATTTGACAATGCATATGCTGATGCTGAATCCAACTCATGCTTGCTAACAAAGTGGATCCAGGAAAGTCAAGAGTCCAACATTTAAGGTCCTAGACGGTTGGCTAAACAATTAACTAACAGAGAAGGCGTCTACTGCACAGACGCAATTTGCACTGAGTTCTTACACAGGCTCCCCC
>NC_041389.1:275590867-275592064 GCF_002162155.2 Triticum dicoccoides
AACAACAATCTTGTTCACCCCTCAAGCCATTTTCTGGAAAGAGAGAAAAAAAAACATTTCATGACATTTTCAAATATCTGCTCCAACAATATCCTGTGTTTTTAAAGGATTGGCATCCCTGCAAAAGAACATGCCAACGGTCTGACATTACCAAAAGGTACATATCCATTTACGCCATCAATCATGTACTCCCTCCGTTCCACAATATAAGACGTTTTTGCAAGCTAAAACAGCTTGCAAAAACATCTTATATTGTAGGACGGAGGGAGTAGTTGCCAAACAACGTGTAATTTCCAGTGGCTTCAGACAAGTGACAATGAAAGATTAATGTTCTTTTTTTCATTAGGAATTGTTACCGAAAAAGGGTTGCCCCCCGCTTTATATTATAAAGCAACGACCACACGATACAAATGCTGGGGCCACAGCACAAGCAAGCCCAAAAGAAACAAAAAAAGGAACTGAAGAGAAAATAATGCCAACAACGGCGGATCAACGAAAACGATGAGGACCCGCAACCGCCGCGCCCACCAAAAAATACCACCACGCTCCTAGCATTCCGGACCGCCGCATACCAAACAACACCCTCAAGAAGGATCGCGACGATGACGACGCTGTTGCCCGGACATGTCCTAGGGTTTCCCCCGGTACGCGAGGGGTGAGGTGGAAGGGGTATGCCCGACGCCCTTCAGGAAGGCACGGCGGCGCCCACGAGCGTCACTGCGTCGGTGCCGGCCCGGCCGACAAGGATTTCTCCGACCACCAACCAACCACGACCCCAGACAATCCATCCCGCGCCACCAAACACACCGCTCACCAACTTGCGCCACCACGGTCGAGCAGTCTCCATCGCCGTCTCACCATGGCAAACGAAACGGGACCGACGGAAACAAGACGACGCAACCGGGAACCAGGAGCGGCAACATCAGCAGCCTCGCGGGAGGGGACATCCTCCACCGCCCCCGGCGGGATCCGGCCGGACGCAGCACACGGGCAAACCGGGCCACCCCTGGCCCAGCCGAGCCCGAACCGGGCTCGCGAAGCCCCCGTCGCCGCGCTGCAGAACGCGAGCCACCGTCGCCACCACCCCCCGCACGAGTCACGCCCCCGACCCGCCGGAGACGCCGCAAGCAGACCAGGCCAGCCCCGCCCAGACCCAGATCGAGCCCAAAAGGGCCTAGATCTGGGCCGGGAAGGCCC
>NC_041389.1:275592441-275618627 GCF_002162155.2 Triticum dicoccoides
CGCCCTGCCGCCAAGCGGCCGCGCCACCGCCCGCACGCCACCCAGCACTGCGCCGCCGAGGGAGCTGCGCCGCCGCCGGATCCATTGTCGCCGAGGAGCACCCCCATCGGCCGCCGTCCGCCCGAGCCGAGGCGCCAAGCGGGGGGGAAAGGCCGGGGCCGCCGCCGCCGGCACCACGCGGGCAAGGCCCGGTGGCCCAGGCCGACGGCGACGGAAGGGAATTGTTGGTATTTAATTACCATTTTCCCTTCGGCACAACCAGACTAGCACAAATTAGTTTCAATACATAAAATATGACAACCATGGAGCTTTCTAGGAACACGATGACGTGAGTTTTGGAAGTTTTTGACTGGGTAAACTAATAGAACCGTAGAGAGAAATTAAGTACAGGTATCAAAGCCCTTGAGTTGTGACAACACATAATCTTAAAAAAAATAGCGGCATGAAACTGTGAATCCCAAAGCGTGTGAAACGGGATCATGCCAATTTAGTTGACAAGCTCATGAGCCTTATTAACTTAACTACTTAATTATTAGTCATGAAAATTCACAAGTAACCTCATGTCTTGCTTAATTATTTCATACAACAATGCAATTGGGTGCTTCAGTTAGTTGTCTGACCAGATTACAACAATGAGCATCAAACAACAAGAACCAGACATGGCTCTGACCTTTTTTAGGCTCATGATGATAAAATGACTGCTACAAAAAACATATATCCCCCATTGAATTGATGATGCTGAACCCAAACTCATTCTTATTAGCATAGATATCATACACTCAAGTCAAAAGTAAAAACCTTACTCCCTCTTTTCCGGTTTATAAGGCTTATCTCAAAATTTTAGTTTTTTCATTTTATAAGGCTCAATTTGGTTGTTCCCCATCACATGTTCAAATTTCAAGGTGCATTAAATCATTGCATCCAAGTATTAAGAGAAAATTGACCAATGCATGTACTTTATGCATGCATGTATTGCAATTAATACATTGGTAAACATAATTTTTTGAGGAAAATAAGAGCATTAATTGGGTGTTTTTGCAAACTACAAAAAGTATTCCACCACTCACCATCTACCTTGGTTGGTGAGATTTTTGAATTGAGCCCTATAAACCGGAAAGGAGGGAGTATGATACTGGGCACTTGATTAACTGATTAACTAATATAGAAGCTGTGATTTGGTTACTGCTAATTAGGATGGTCGTAGAAGTAACTAGAATAAAGAAAAGTAGGAATTAAATAAAGTAATAGTACCATGGCCAAGGGAGAGCTCAACCACTGCTCCTTTCCTCTAGCTTATCTTAGTACTGGCTAGTGGCTACATAGTCATAGATGCAACTACACTGAATTCGTATACAAGCACCCACATTAATCCGGTGCAGTGTGGCAAGAGTCCTGTCATTCTTCAAGCCAATTCCTGGAGAAAAAACATTTTACGACATTGTCAAATTTCTGCTCCAAGAATCTATTGTGCGTTCTTGAAAACCACAGTGCCAAAGATACATAGAGTTACACCATCAATTATAACAACCTAAAATCTAAAAAGTGCATACGCACTATTTGGTTGAATTGAGCGGCCGCGTCTCGCATGCATGTGGTTGTTAACTTTTTGTCTTCTAGTGCATGTGGTTGTTAGTATTAAATGCGTTCACACTAATTACTCCATTCCGAACAGAACATATCCACGCATATTCATTTCAGAGTTTTAAATTTTAAAAAGTCGTATCTTTCAAACCGTGCGTCGGAATTCAAATCCGTTTTCACTGCTGGAACTCTTGCGACGAGATCTTTGAAACTAGATCCCTCATGAGTATGTTTCGATGAAATTTTTTTGATGCCAACTTTGGTGCTATATAGTGCAACTTTAGTACTGTATTGTGCAACTTTAGTACTACATCGTGCAACTTTTTGCAAAACCAATTTTTGGATCTGCATAGTTCAACTTCCTATGAGATTGCATTCTAGCAACCATGACAACTTTGTTGTTTAGTTGACAGGACTATTGGCACACACATATGCTCAGTTGGCGCGATAATGTAGTCTAGTTCACACATTGATATTTAGTTGACAGGACTATTTACACACACATATGCTTAGTTGGCGCGGCAATATAGTTTAGTTGCACACATATTGATGTTTAATTGGCAGGACTATTGACACACACATATGCTCAGTTGGCACGACAATGTAGTCTAGTTGCACAGACATTGATGTTTAGTTGGCATGACTATTTGGCACACACATATACTCAGTTGGCGCGATAATGTAGTCTAGTTCCACACATATTGATGTTTAGTTGGGAGGACTATTTTGGCACACACATATGTTCAGTTGGCGCGACAATGTAGTTTAGTTGCACATACATTGATGTTTAGTTGGCAGGAAGACTAGTTCGCCGAAACATACCCATGTGGGATCTACTTTTGAAGAGCACGTCGCGAGGGTTTCAACAGTGAAAACGGATCTGAATTTCGACGCGCGGTTTAGAGGATATGTCTTTTATAATTTTGAAAACCAAAAATTGATGCAGAAGGATGAACATGAGGAAAATTAATGCAGTGGCATGCAGGCATCCATCACGTGAGAAGAGACCACACAGAATAATTAATTAACAGTGTCATTTTTAACATTTTTAGATTACACTAATTTTATCTTTTTAGTATGCGGTTGTCTAGTCCCTGGGACCAAGGAGACAGGCACTTACTTTATTTGGCCGGCCGCTAGCGAACGCTAGCTAGCGCCGGCCGCCAGCTAGACTCGTCCTTATAACAAATATTGTTGCACCTAAACAACCACTTACTAATACTATTGCACTTAAGTATAGCCCAGTGCATACCTTGGAATACTGGTGACTTGGCCAAGCTCTGCCTTCAACAATGGTATAAGAGACATGCAGACGAAGAACCTAACTGTTATTATGCTTCCATGTAGTTATAGCATAAATTATCCTTCCTTTCCACCCTTGGAGGAGCCATCCACTGTCTTCATCTATGACAAAATCTTTGTGATATATATCTTTCACTTTGTCTTTGGCTTTTATCACAATGTCCTGGTTTAACGGAGATTGAACAAATCCAGCCCTCAGGTTCCTCACTTGCCACTGTTTATACGTCTCTGGTCTCTCTACTCTGTCTGAGCCCTCACATGCAATCACATTGAGTGCCTCTCGGCCAAAGAGATCCCTCTCTATGAGCCTACGCTGGTCATCATCCCGTGGCACAGTTGCCTCAAGCATGTCAAACAATGCAGAGAAATGGAACAATGCCTCACGGAAACGTGTGATGAAGAAAGGAACACTGTATGACCCATTCACAATCCCATGGATGAAAATTGCTGGATTCACTTGCCTTATAGTGTTGAGCACCCTATTCCTAGGGCTGTCTACAGCCACTGTTTCGTCAATAAGATTTCTGAAACGATACAGGCAATTAACAATCACCACTTCGTCTTTGCCAACCTTGAGATCCTCAGCACGGATGGTTTCCCACTTTGATGCTATGCCATGGTACTCAAAAGGCACCTCAAACTTCTTGGCATACTCCGCAAGCCTCTGTCCCGTCTCTTCGATGCGCTCGGTAGGGCGGAAACCAGGCTCGGGTACATCAATTCCCGTGATGCGAAGAATTGGTGGACCACCTTCCCTCTTGGAGAGACGCCTGATGAGGCATGGCCATTGGAGGCCAAAATAAATGCCAAAGTCAATGATGTGCACCTTCTTTGCATTTTTTGTCATGCTCAAGATTGTTTGATTGGAGAGGAAATGTGAGAGCCTCTTGAATGGGCATGCTGCAAAGTAAAGATGGTACCCCTTAAGCATGTCGGACGCGGTTGTCCGCTTTGCTACAAGCCTATGGTACTGCTGGCTCCCAGTGCCAGCCAAGCGAGCCTCGAGACCCTGTGCAAAGCAAAACGCCAGCCTCTGGCTGCCATCCCCATTTACCTTGGAATGCTGTTTTATTTGCTTTAGCAACTCATTAGCAGTTCGGCGGTCATCAGCTGCCACTGCCTGTGCACAGTGGATGAGGATGGTCCTAAGGTCCACCACATCATTTTTTGTCGGCTTCCTGCCCCGTGTCTTCACCCCAGTTGTTCCTTTCGCTTGAGTGACCTGAGAATTCTTGGAAGCTTCGCTGCGCATCTTTTCTCGCAGAACTGTAGCCTTCTTTTCAGTTTGACGAAACAAATCGTCAAACATTTCAACCCAGTCATCAGGCTCATCAGAACAGAATGCAGATTGTTTAATGTTTCGTCCTTCTATCAAGTCAAGATCTTCGCTCTGTCTGTTTTTCTTGGCCTTCAAGACCTCTGTCCTGCTGACATTGAAAGGAATGGCTTTCACTGCTTCTTGAGGCTTTGAGACACCAGCAGCTTCTAAATCAATTACTAGCTTATCACCACCAGGGAGAAACTTCTGTGCTTCCTCGACACCTCTCCTGAAATCCCAAGTTGGAAGGCTCTCGAACAAATACTCGGGGATCCTGCCGTTGGTGATCAAAGGATCTTCTAGGGACTCTGCTGCATCAGAAACACCACTTGATGGGGCAACCAGTGGCTGAGAAGATCGGCCACACAAGCCGCGATAAGCTTCCAGCTGCTCAGAGTGTCCAACATTATGGCACTGGTTGCTATGAACCGCACCACCGATGCTGCCGCTAGTACCCACACTGGACAAGGACTGGGCATGACCGCTGCTGCTGCTCTCACTGGGGCTGTCCAGGGACCAAGTCGTGAGCGTGCGGTCAGGGGATGGCGGGAACTTGTGCCCAAGGATGTCATAGAAGGGCTTTGCGGTAGCACGGAGCGTGGCCGACTCCTCCTGGTACACGCTGACCTTCTCATCAATGTCCTCCTCCATGAGCATCCGGCTGATGTAGTTGAGCGACTCATCCGAGATGAACTCCCAGTCTTCGGGGTTGTCAGTCTCTGTGTTGGTGGCCCTGGAGAGGGTGGCCACGGGAGCATTGTGACTGGGTTCCGCGGCCACATGGTGTGGGATCACCGGCTGCGGATCATTGAACATGAAGTACTCTGGTGCTCCGCAGAACTGAATCATTGAGTGGATCAGTGAGCCTGAAATGGTCTGGTGCTCCACAGAACCTGCCAAACATCATGGAATTCTTCAGTCAGGGAGAAGATGTCAAGTGATTGAGTTTGTGGTGAACTATCTATTTGATTTCTGAGCAGAAAATAACAGGAAGGAACACACTAGAGCGCTGCAGTTCACGGACTTCGCAGGCTGGTGGCGATGACAGGTAGATCACGGACTGACGCTGGCGCCATGCTCACCTGAAGGCATCGATCCTTGGCGAGGTGGGCGGTGGCGGAGGGACCTCGCGGCCGCGAGGCCGAGGCCGAGGCCGGTGAGGTCCTGCGCGGGCGGGGCGGCGTGCGCGAGATCGCGGGGAGGCTGCGGGGTCGATGTCATCGCCTGCCCGCACGCGCCGCCTCGTCGCCGCCGCAGCCGGGCCTCCGGTAGCCGCGCGGGATCGGCGGGGGAGGAGAGAGGGGCGCGGCGAGGGGCAGACAGAGGAGAGAGAGGTGATTTGATTGGGAGGGGGATCAAGTGTGCGCGGCTGAGCAGAGGTATTCCTCCTTTTGCTCAGTTCCCCAGCGGCGAGGTCTCTTGGGAGTTGGACCCGGAGCTAGTAAAAGGAAAAGAAATCTCGTCCCGTGATGGTGGCTGGGTAAGTAGAGTAAAAGATAATCGAGGTCTCAGAGATTTCCAGAACCTCGATGATGGTGGCGCCTGCATGTGAGGGTTTTCTTCTTTTCAGCACCGCGAATGCGACGCCCCCTCCGCAGGATTACGCTTGATTACACCCGCCAAGCAAGAGTTGGAGAAACACCCTCCGGCTTGTGAGCAAAATACATTTTGGCGCGTGTGCTGATGGGCACGACCTACACCGTCCTTCATCTGCGCCGTGATATGGAAACCCTTTTTTTTCTCTAAATGATTAGATCTAGTAGAAAAGTTTAGCCAAATACAGAGCATCTCAAAGATAGTGGAAATGCCGTCGAGGTTTCTAGACCACCGATCCACCACTACTGATGTTAGAACGAGTCATCGACGCGCCACAACCCTACCGAGGCCAGTTTGACCTTGTTGATGACAGCAGGAAAGTCTTTCTGCACGTGCCCCTAAGGACCAGTGCGCTGGAGTCGCAGTCGTCGTCGTTGAATTCTTGTATATATAGATCTAAAGCACCTAACACCAAATCTCGCCACATGACAAGAAACCCCAACCTCACGGCCCCAAGGAGGCGTCATGAATATACGCATGAGCTCTGTCGACTACGTCAAAACGGACAAACTCAAGAAGAATCGCAGCCCGGAAGACAAACTCGAAAAAGAAGTGCCGCCATCCGTCCGAGCGCGCACCTGTGAGGACTACAAAACCTAACCTAAACTACTAACATGAGCGGAGGCACCGAGATTCTCCTTCCCGCCATAGGCTGTCGGAGCGGCACACAGAGGGGAGGTTAATCCACGGGCTCACCGGTGAAGTCTGGATGGAAAAGTTTGCCCTAGCCGCTTAGGGTTAGGTGGGGAAATGAGAGGTAATCCCCTTATTGTCTTGTCTTTATCCAAAAACTCCTTCGACGGTAAATTGCTTGAAAGATAGATAAAACTAGGAAGTACATTAATATGAGACAATATACATGAAGCTCTTGTCCTAGTGCATGTTGGTGCTGAAATCTTTGGATTTCGGGTAGGGGATCCCAAACCGGTGATCTGGGAATGATGGTAAGATGAAGAATAGGGACACGATATTTATCCAGGTTCGGACCCTCTCGAAGAAGTAAAACACTACATCCTGCTCTTCTTATATTGATTATGGATGGGGTATAAAGTATAGTATGGTCTACCTCAAGATCGTATGAATGGGTCCTAACCTCTAAAGCTTGAAAAGCTTGCCTCTATGGACTAAACCCCACGGCTTATATAGGCACCGGGGGCATCTAGGGTTTACATATGGTCGGTTACGACATGGGGATAAACATGTCGATTATTCAAACACGCCTTGAAGTATATGCCAAGTCTTTGGAGGTATCAATCTTGGTTATGCCAGGGGCCAGGCACATGGATCCCATTCTTCAATTGTTTGTGGCTCGTTGGCCTGGCCCATGAACAGTAGGCCAACGCAGTGTGCACCCCCTATTTTAGGACATCGTCAGTAGCCCCTGAACTTGTCTCCAAACCAAGGGTACAAGCTCCTTCCTCGGGATAGCTTCATTATCTTGGTCTTCGGCTTTCTAGGCGAGTTCGATCCTTCACGTCGGCCCTCGGATTCGTTATAGCTTCTTTCATTCTATCCCACGCAAGTGCAGTGGCTCGCATTCTTCCTGCTTGAAACATGTAATCTGAGAACGTAATTGCATAACCTTTGCAGGTGGACAAAACTTAGATAAGAATTTACTGCAACAATCATCCCAAGAAGTAATACTACCTCTAGCTAGAGCTATAAGCCATTCCTTAGCTTTTCCTCTCCAAGAGAAAGTGATGCGAAGCATCCTGCGGACATCACCATGTCAGGAGTCCGTTCGGCAAGTGACACGTGCGACATCTACTTCACATACATAAAGGTTAATCATCTCCTTTACATGTGTTCACTTGACCCCTTCGAGGATGGTATACTACTTGACATCCCTCTCGCGTACATGCATAGGTATTACTGGAGCTTCATTGACGACGAGGAGGAGTTCAAGTGCAAGAGAACATCTACACCATCAAAGAAGGGAGACAGAGGAGGAAGAGGGACCCCAAGACGCGAAACACTAGAGTCCTCGGACCATCCCGGGTGCCCTGCCTCCTATGCCCCGGATGCCCGGACCATGGCGCCAAAGGGTGCGGCCCCTCTGTCCACCACGGGTGCCCGCACCCCAACCACCGGGTACCCGCACCCCGACCACCGGGTTCCCCGCCCCCCTCCCAAGTGCCACCCCGGGTGCCCGACCCCCAACCTTGGGTGCCCGGTCTTCTACTCCCTGATGACCCCGGGTGCCCGTTCCCTTTACCCTGGGTGCCCGGACCCCTCCGAGAGTGCATGCGTGCACTTTGTGTTTTGGACCCTTGTACCCCTCTTCTTCCCCAATTTCGTCTCTAGTCTTAGAACCTCTTCCCCTAGCTCATTTGAGAGGATAGCAAAGTATTTGATAGACAAAGAGAGAGCTTTGCTCATCTTCCTCCTTTTGGAGATCAAGCCCTCCTCTTGGAGAAGCTCCTATTGGAGATCAAGCCCTCCTCTTGGAGAAGGACCCCCATCATAGGATCATCAAGACCTCTTTCCTCATAGGATTGGGATGAACTAGTTACCTCTTGTATCTTCTTGTGTTGGATTTGGACCTTTGTATCTCTCTTTGTGTGACTGGATCTAGCACATGTGTGATTGGATCAAGTCAATTTGAGTGTTCCTCTTGTTTTCTCCCTTTGTGTTCTTCTTGTTCTTGGGGATTTTCCCTCCAATTTGTGAAAGATCTCCATCTAGGGTTCCACCCTACAACATCTTGGTATCATGAGCCATGGTTTCTCATGAAATTGGAGCCCCCTTCTTGTTCTCTAGCCTAATTTTGTTGTGTTCTTCCCCAATTTTGAAAATTCCCCACCCAAAATAGCCCAATTTTTTTTTGTGATTTGTTGGTTTGATGATGTTTTATTGGATTTGATCCATGGATTTGCTTGGTTTCAAGTGGATGTAGCCTTCCCCCATCCATCTCCACCTTTCCCTCCACAAAATCCACCAATTTCTTCCATTTTCGCACAAATTTCCACCCAAATACGGGACTCCCGGCACCCGAACCTCAAACCCTGGGCACCCGGACCCCCCGGGCAATTTCCGTCCAACCCCGCTGACCACCCCGGGTGCCCGCACCCCTTACCCCCGGGCCACTTTTTCCATCCAACCCTACTGACCACCCCGGGTGCCCGCACCTCTGACTCCCGAGCACCCACACCACCCAGATTCAGCCCACTAACAAAAACCGTTTCGGCCATAACTTTCACTCCCGAAGTCCGATTTTGACGTTCTTTACCTCGTTGAGTAGCTATTGACACCCCATCCATCTACATTGGTTCCAACATCATTTCCATCCATCAAAAATTGGCATTTTCGCATCTTTTCCTAGGCCATCCACCATATCATCCGCAAAACCACCATAGCTTTCCGCAACCTAACCCATTTTTTATCCATATAGCATTTGTGGTTGCTTGAGTGGTGACTTGAGTCTCCTAAGGTGTTTTGGCTACTTAGGGACGGTTGCTTCATCATCAACCACCACCACCACTTCCGCATTGCTAAATCCGGAACAACCAAAGCATTCCGCTACCACCATTTGACATTTTCCTTTGAGATTTTGAGTTTGCGGTTTTTCCGTTTCCTAGGGTGTTTCGGCTAACTAGGAACGGTTAGACATCGACAACACCGCTGCTAAACCTCGCCAAGGATTCGACATCGGCCACCTTCACCATTTTGACACCCTAACCGTAAGCAAGAACGGTAACTTCTATATAAATCTTGGTATCATGGTATCCCATTGTACATTCATTCTTTGCCATTCCATTGTTAACCCCTAGCCCATTTTGCGTTACTTGCCTATCGACACTAGCCATTGAGTATTGCCGGCAATGTTACTTGTGCACATTAGTGATCATCGATCTACACCTTCCATTGCATACATACCATATCATATTGCTATCATCTTGGTATCATATCATCCCTTGTGTCACAAGATTGTTCCCGCATATACACAATTGCTATCTTGGTTTGTGCATTTCGCATAAGTGGCCATATCAAAAAAGAAAAAGAAAAAGAGAAAAAGCTTTTAAGCAAAAAGAGAGCAAAGAAGCTTGTAAGCAAGAGCCATAGCATCACCACATTGCATACCATACTACCATATTGATCATCTTGGGTCATCGTATGCGAAACACCGGAACATCATACATATATAGCATACTTGGGATAGAAAGTTGATACATTTTGCATATTACATAACATCTCTCTAGAGTTGTGCAACACGAGCGTTTTCCATGGATTCCACATTTTGTGCTCATTCCTTGGTTGAACGACCCCATTTATCTATCCGTGTGTGTGTTTCTGTGTGCCACCTATTGCTATTGGTCTACTTGTTTCACTTGCGAATTTGTGACTCTTTTCCAACATTATTGAATCTTGCTAACATTTTGCATCAATTTTTTTGTGCCACTATCCTCACCGAGCTCTACCAAAAGCTTTACTTGTGTAGGTGTGAGAATTGACAAGATCATGTACCAATTGTGCTATTTCCTTGTTACATTATTGAGTGATAATTGATCCATCTTCAACATTGGATAAGGTACATTGGTCTAGTTCTTTACTTTCTTCCACTCATATTTGCTCGAGTCTTGTGATGGATAGGCAAGCCATTTCATCTCCGGTCTTCCACGACAACGATGGCGCGAACAACTACATCACCACAACGTCCATCTTCGGACTGCAATGAGAAATGCAAGGCATTGAGCGACTCGCCATCGACATTCGCCAAAATGAAGCAAGAAAAGGGACTACTTCGACACCAAGTTGGACAAACACATGGATCAAGCACGAGACATGGTGGCCAACTACAAGTCTTCTTCCCCTCTGTCATCTTCAAGGCGGCGACGCTCAAGTAGAAAATCTTCAGAACGCCATCAAGCTCAAGCACTACAACACCATCAAGATGAAGATGCTCGCGATGTGTACACCTACAAGTCCCAAAAAGCTCTACATCAAGCTACGGCCAAACTTCATGAGCACAAGAGAAGACCGCGAGACAAGCACCAATAAGACGGAGCTACAACTACTACTACCACTTCGGCATCTTCGCCAAGTGTTCTCAAGTCATCTTCGTCTTTGGATGTACGACATCTTCTCCTACTTCCCATGAGTTCGCCTACATCGACATCTTCAACAACAAGGCGACCACCTACATTCAAGGGTGGCACTTCCATCATCGGAAGCCCCTCAAGGAAGATGGCCGAGCATGGGAAATTCCCTTCGGTCATGGAGACGAGCTACGAGGTGCCACATCATATGGTCCTCCTACAACAAGATGGCGACAAGACGGTCGAGCAAGGGCGTCCCCTTCGACCACGGCGACAAGCACAAACCTCTTCAACAACATGAAGACGGCACCCTAATGGGGCGCATACTCCGAGTCAAGCTACAAGACCGCTCATGAGACTTTCTCTTTGGTCTCAGAGGAGAGTGATGACATATGCCAACATATTAAGAGTGAGAGTGCCTTCACCACTAGCCCCATATATGATGAGTTGCCCCAATTCCCATGTGAGGAGAGCCACCACCACTACCACTTGAGTGATTTGAGTGACTCCACCATATGTTACAATGAGTGCACCTACCTTGAGGGAGTGAGTGAGCCACCACCACATAGAGAGAGAGAGAGTGAGGTAGTTGATAGGGCATGTGAGGCCATTTCAATTCCTAACAACTTAACCTCCACCTCTATTGTGTCTTCTCATTTGGTTCTAGGTCCCATATATGATGACGCGCCGATCCTCGATGACTTCGTCCTTCCTTTGGACATGACGATGGCCATGGTGGACGATACTGCACCCCCACATGGTTGCATCACGATGAAGATGACCACAACTTGGTCTTCGACACCTCACCTACAACACATGAGCGATGCTTCAAAGGTAACATAGGTGATGATGCTTCTCTTATCCCACTAGTGGACTATCTTACCAATGATTGCTTGCATGATGTTGACACACCTATTACCATGCTTCATGCTAGTGCGACCTCCTCATGTCATGACTTACCAATTTATGATGAATATGATGATGAAAATGTCGAGTTGCCTAGTTGTGATGTTATGCTCCATAGGATATCATGTGAAAATTCTTTTGGTCGCATCATGTTCGACAACCCTTTAAACTTGTCATATGCTATGAGTGAGATCTCCCATATTGCATCATTTCAATATCAACATGGTAACTATGCATGCCCCATTAAAATAAATCCCATTTGCACTTATGGCATAGATGATGAGATGATGGTCATTGGCTTTTGTTTTTCATGCGATGATATTGCCATGCTTTCTTTACATGATTTGCGCAATTCATGTACTATACCATGCCATGATCACATAGAACAAAATATGCTTTATTTTGGATGTTGTCAATATTCTCCATGTGATGTTTCCGTTAATGCTCATGAGGAGACCCCAATAGTTTTCCCATACATATTAGAAGATTTTGATGCATTCCATATATTGCATGACTCCCATGATTGTGTGCACCATATGCATTCCATGAATAACAATGCTTTACATATTTCTCATGATGCATTACACGATTTGAGTCTCCATTATGCTATATATAACAACAAACCCCTCATGATGGATGGCATGTTTCTATATCACGCATCTCATTTATTTGAGAACTGGATATTTTGTGCTAACCACTACACGCATGTGCGCATCAAAATGGATGATGTGTACATATACCACGTACACACTTTGTTTGGCTTGTGTCTATTTTGTGTAGGTACCCATACTTACTCGTCAACCTCGCAAGACCATGAGTTGATGAAATGAGCTCTAGAGAGCAACGATGCCTTGGGAACCCGTGGATTGTCCTTACCACCGTTCTCTTTGCGCAACGACTTCACGCGTTCCTTTTACTTGGATCTCACATGGCTATGGGCTATTTACCACTTGTCACCCTATGCCCATACTATCGTGTTCACTTTGCATGTTATGCCTCTTTACATGATTTTGACATGCAATTGTGACTCATGCTTTGCATTACACATGATGATTGATTATAGTACTTGTATGTGTATTTGCAAGCTTGGTGGAGATATTGCTTGTTATTGCCATGTTTGCGATATGTCATGTGCATTGCCTATGCCTACTATTTGCACACATGACATGATTGCCAAGATTACCTATAGTATGTTGCATCTTTGCACTACTAGCTTGAATGATTTGATTACCTCACACATGATGAACAATTGCTCTTTCTATTGTGTTGAGTGCCACAATATATTCACTACACCCCATGCACGATGTGCTTGGATTGTCTTGCACTTTAGACATTTCATTGATTTTGGTGTTGTGAATGCTTCATATGCATACAATAGACCATTTGTTGAGCGCCTTATGCATGCTTGCTATGAGCTTGAGGTAGATGTTTATTCTCTTGGCACACATATTTGCATCGCTACCTCACATTTACATGGTTGTTTCCATGATGCCCTTGATTGCGCTCAATTTGTGTGTTTACATGCCATGTCACAATCCTTTGTTGCACCGTATGATATGCATGATGACAACACTTGTTCGGTGAATCACCACTTGAATGTTTGGTTTTGCACTAACGCTAACACTACTGCAGGATGCTGCAAACGCGACACTACGATCAGAGACCCTTCGATGAAACTGTGTGCGATGCAATAATCGCAAACGGGGTTGTAAAAAATGGTCAAAAAGGGTGCAAAACATTTGCGATGACGGATGCATCAAACACGGTTCAGATTTTGTTGCGTGTGCGATTCAGGGCATACGGTTCAGTTCAATTAACTGTTTGCGATGATGAGGAACAAAAGAAACGGGCTGCCAGATGAAGGCGTGTGCGATGTAGAGCATACGGTTCACTCGGATGAACTGTTTGTGATGAGGCGGAACAACAGAAACGGGCAGCCAGATGAAGGTGTGTGCGATATATGGCATACAGTTCACTCGGATGAACTGTTGCGTTGAGCCAAGAGAACAAAAACGGTTCAACTTAACAAGATGTGTGTGATACGCGGCAAATAGGTCTGTAATCAGAAATATGTGGGAAGACCAATAACAACACAAATGAAAGATCGAGGATGTCGCCTAAAGGGGGGGGGGGTGAATAGGCGCTTTAAAATAATTATGGTTAAGGCTTGAACAAATGCGGAATAAACCTAGCGGTCAATTTTTCAAGCACAAAACCTAAAACAACTAGGCTCACCTATGTGCACCAACAACTTATGCTAAGCAAGATAAGCAACTATGTGATAGCGAGATATATGACAAAGAACAATATGGCTATCACAAAGTAAAGTGCATAAGTAAAGGGCTCGGGAAAGAGATAACCGAGGCACGCGGAGACGACGATGTATCCCGAAGTTCACACCCTTGCGGATGCTAATCTCCGTTTGGAGCGGTGTGGAGGCACAATGCTCCCCAAGAAGCCACTAGGGCCACCGTAATCTCCTCACACCCTCGCACAATGCAAGATGCCGTGATTCCACTAAGGGACCCTTGAGGGCGGTCACCGAGCCCGTACAAATGGCGACCCTTGGGGTCGGTCACCGAACCCGTACACTTTGGCAACCCTTGGGGGCGGTCACCGGTACCCGTCAAATTTCTCGGGGCGATCTCCACAACCTAATTGGAGACCCTGACGCTTGCCTGGAGCTTTACACCACAATGATTGAGCTCCGAACAACACCAACCGTCTAGGGAGCCAAGGCACCCAAGAGGAACAAGCTCTAGGGTGTCCAAACACCCAAGAGTAACAAGCTCAAGGGTACCAAGCACCCAAGAGTAATAAGCTTCTCAACTTGTAACTTCCACGTATCACGTGGAGAACTCAAACTAATGCACCAAATGCAATGGCAAGGGCAAACGGAGTGCCCAAGTCCTTCTCTTTCAAATCCCACCGAAGCAACTAATGCTAGGGAGGAAGATGAGAGGAAGAACAAGAAGGAGAACACCAAGAACTCCAAGATCTAGATCCAAGGGGTTCCCCTCACATAGAGGAGAAAGTGATTGGTGGAAATGTGGATCTAGATCTCCTCTCTCTTTTCCCTCAAAAACTAGCAAGAATCCATGGAGGGAATGAGAGTTAGCAAGCTCGACGAAGGTCAACAATGGGGGAAGAACACGAGCTCAAGGTATGAGGTTCAATGGGGAAGAAGACCCCCTTTTATAGGTGGGAAAAAACCAACCGTTATGCTCACAGCCCGCACAGAGCGGTACTACCGCTCCAAGGAGCGGTACTACCGCTAGGGCGGTAGTACCCCTTCGAAACACAACAGAGAGGAGGCAAAAAGGCCATAAGAACCGTCGGAGCGGTAGTACCGCTTGACCTCACGGTACTACCGCTAGGGGTAGCGGTACTACTGCTAAGGGTAGCGGTACTACTGCTTGCGAGCGGTACTAAAAAATTACATCCGGGCCTACCACCACAGGACTTGGGATGAGTTTTTGGTCCGGAGTGGTACTACCGCTGTAGGAGCCGTGGTAGTACCGCTCTGGAGCGGTAGTAAAAAATTACATCCGCTCCAATTTGCGGTAGTACCGCTGCAGCCTTTTCAGAACACCAAAACTGCC
Source organism: Triticum dicoccoides (assembly GCF_002162155.2). Lineage (NCBI taxonomy): Eukaryota > Viridiplantae > Streptophyta > Magnoliopsida > Poales > Poaceae > Triticum > Triticum dicoccoides. The sequence goes on from NC_041389.1 coordinate 275,607,783, forward strand.
ACAACTTTTGCAAACGGACTCCGAATTCGCTGAAACCAAGTTTGTTGGAAAGCTAGCGACAAGGGCCAACACAATCTTGAAAGAAATATCAATAAGAAGCAAATTAGAAAAGGCCCATAAGAAAATGGTGAGAACCCTTCCTCAGATAAGACCGGTAAAAGCTCCAACACCGAAAACATCATAGAAGACGCATGCGAACTCCGTTTTCGATGAACTCAAGCTTGTCATCAAGATGACCATGAGCTCTAAGACTCACAAAGAGAACCAAACAAGAACCAAGGAACAAGATGCAAGGATGCAATGGTTTGAGCTCTCTACTAATGATACGATCAAGCTACCAACTTGAGAGCCCCCCTTGATAGTACGACAAACGATCCTATAACCCGATCTCCCAACTACCACCATGAGACCCGTAAAATAGAAAACCTATCAAGGGAAAACCTTTGCCTTGCACATGGTCCACTTAAGCTAGATGATGACGATCTTGACTCCCTCAAGTTGGACCACCTTTCTTGATTGTGTTGGCTCGATGAAGACTAGATGATTGCTCCCCCATAGTCCACTATGGGTGAGCCACTCTTCGGCTCATCTTCACAAGTCCATTTTCACCACAACGGGCGGCAAGCTTCAAGCACTTGATCTCTTCGTGATGCATCACTTGAACTTGCACACCGCATCCTAACCCCACAAAGAACTCTCACAAAGACCATGGGTTAGTACACATAGCGTAATTGACAATGCTTACCATACCATGGGATCACTTGATCCCTCTCGGTACATCTTCTACGCTTTGTGAGTTGATCAACTTGATTCACTCTTGACTTAGTCTTGATCAACCTTGAATATTTCCAACTCTCTTCATTTGGATGATGTCTTGAAGGTAAACATGAATGATCACACAATCTTCTTCTTCAAAACATGCTTGCAATAAGCTCAACACTCACATGACCAATCTTTGGATAATTCCTTAATAGCACCTTGGTCAACTCATAAACTCCTTGAAACCAACACATGGACTTCAGGAAAAGCCTATGGACAAAACCTTCAAATATAACTCAAGGCAACCATTAGTCCATAGAGATTGTCATCAATTACCAAAACCAAACATGGGGGCGCCGCATGTTCTTTCAACAGACAATTCCTGTTAACAAGTGTGTGTGTTGTGAGCAAACGATTGCTGGTATACAATTGTCAGTGATTGATGAAATCATCACCGACGGGTTCCCTTGTTTAGTCCGTGTGCGATGCGATTTGCTCTGTCTACAGAGCATCAACATATATACTTAAAAAGACAGCATTGCATAACCAAATTAAGCATACAATTACACAAGTGGCTACACAGATAACATTTTCACACACCAAAGTAAGCAATGACATGCATACTAAACTAGGAGAAACGAGGATCTAATCATCTACTTCTTCTTGCAACGACGCTTGCCATTGCTCTGCTTCCGGCTGGATCCCTGGCCGTTTTGGGGAAGGAGGCACTTCCTCATGTCAACGATCCACCTGTACATGCCATAGAACGTGTACACCTCCTTGGCCGCATACACGACATGATCTTTGTCGAGTTTCTCCATCCAGGCCGAGTGCCAGGCAGGCTTGTTGTTGTTGTAGGAATCCTTCATGTCTCTGTAGTAGGGGTCGATGATTGCCTCGGCGAGGTGAACCAGTGAGTCCTTCTCATGCTCCTTGCTGCCCTAGATCTTGTATTGGCCCTGGATGTCGACAAGATTCTGGCAGGCGATGCCCAAATTCTTAAGCACCTTGACATCGTTGGTGATGTCGACCGTAGCAAACATGTAGTGGGGGTTGTTGATAAACCTGGCAAAACGCTCGCAAGGCCTTGTGGCCAGGCAGTAGTGGTAGACAAGGACGTGGTGGCGCACACACATCTAGGCAATGACAACCTTGGGACGAGACCTAGCACGAGCGCGGGTGTGCTCGAGGTCGAACCTAACCACCTTGTACTTCTCGTCGGCAAGCAACAACTCCATGATGCGGATGGAGAGCTCTGTGAACCTTTGGTGGGTGTCCACCACAGCATGCATGGTGAACTGCTGCTCGTCGTCGGCAGCTGCTCGGAGCGCCATTGGAGCCGCGTAGGATACTCTCTAAGAATTTGTCATGGTGGGTGTGCTTCTTGCAATGGTGGGGCGTGATTGAAAGGTTGAAGAGACACAAGGGTTAAATAGCTGCTGTAACAAATGGGGGCCAGCCGGTCTGTAATCGTCACGTCTTGTCACGACGTTCATAGCGGAGGATTCCAGTGTACGCTTGATAACACCGCAACGCAGTGAAGATTCCAGTGCACGCTTGACAACACCGCGCCGCAGTTTGACCACGCATGGGCTTGAAGAGGCGCCAAATGTATCATCGGTGAGCCTGTTCCCGTGCTACCGTGCAGTTTACCGTGCAAGCTTCCCGCCCGGCTTGGTTTGCCACGCGTCGGCTAGAAGAGGGACAAATCATGGGCATTTATTGGCAAAAAGCTTTGTAAAAATGAAGTGCGTGGAATGACTTCGGTCGTAAGTTTACCCGTGGGTGATGAGGTCAAGGTTACACAGAAGGGTGATGATGGCACTTGAGTGCGATAATTAATTCTGCGCTCTACAGGGTACACCATGGAAGAAACCAACTGTGTGCAATAGTGTCCAAGATCGCAGTCGAGTTAGCTATACAGATCGTGTGCTGTGAGATCGACAAGGTAAACAGATTCGAGAATGGTTAATAAAATCAAATCTAAGACCATTGCATATTAAGGTCAAAATAGTGCTACCAATATACGAGTCTCATATGATGCCATTTCAATGATTGTACCACAAAGGCTCGAAATATTACAAGGTTCAAATTCTAGATTTATATGGCTCAAATTCGAAGATTACAAGGTTCAAACTGATATTAGAAATGAAATTCAGCTCATCAACTGCAAACGCTCGCGCTGATCCGCTGAACATGGATATCAGAGAGGTCCAAACTAATATTACCACTTCTAAGTCTGGTTTCGAAACCTCACAACTTTTGCAAAGGGGTCAGCCACTAAGAAGTCATGTATGGGGTTGACACGATGAGTTCCGATTACTCTGTCATCTAAAGTTCCAAAATGAAATTCAGCATTTTTGGAGCCTATTCCATTCTGCCGCAGGCGCCGGCGCTGATCAACAAACCATTCATTTTTCTGAAATAAATATAGGGAAAACCTCATTATCTTCAGCACCCTTGCTTTGATAACAAAGAACCCGGCGAATATAATCTCTGGTAAGGTCCCTCGGTAGGAGTTCAAAGTAATTTCTGAGAGATGCAGATCTAGGCATTCGACGTGATTGTTATATTGTATCACATTATCCACCACTTGGCCTAAATCTTATCTGCAAAAGAAGAAAACGTGTTACTGCCTAGATGCAGTTTTGAACACTACTACAGGCCTATTTGGTTTGCAGGATTTGTAAAATGCACTAACATGCCATATTCAATCTGACATGATTAACATGGGCATTAACATGCCATCTTCGATCTTCACAAGATGTTGGAGTGGCTGAAAAATTCCCTAAGAAAACTAGTACAGATGAATCCAAAGGAGAAATTCATATGGATTGTAACCATATGGATCAAGCATTGTCATTGTAAACTTGGAAAAGGAGACATGTATGTACTGAAATCCTCCAAAAGAATCCTTCAGAAATCGTAGTACATTGTCATTGTAAACTTGGAAAAAGGTGTCACAAATTGAACTCCCTTATTGTTAACATTTAACAGGAAAGGAACATCACCTTGACATATAGATTCTCCAGGCACGGAAAGCATCTCAGGAAAGTGACAACTTGCTCCAGGTTGGGGCCGATAGATTCCAGTGCCAAGACCTTCATTGTACGTAGTTTCGTGGTCGGGCTTGTCGGAATCATTTTCTAAATGACAGACGAACAAACATCTTCAAAATTAGAAATAATGTTAATTTGTAGAAGGAGAGGTAGAAGGCGGTTGTTGTACCTGAATAGGTGTGGATCCAATAACAAGTTCGGAGTATTTGTCAGACGAGTAGACCATCACTGTCAATTTCGGCGCAGAAATGACATTGGTTCTTGTTGGACATACTTGATCAAGTACAAGTAATCTCTCAAGGGCAGGTGTGTCCTCAGTGACCATACCATGGTACACATCTTGTGATGTCTTGCTGCCGAACCAACAACACACATAAATAGTCCGAAGAGTCATGGAGGTGATGTGGAATGTACTCAACCCATTGATCGCCTGAAGACGAAGGTACTCGAGTGCAGTACAACCACGAAACATGCGCTCCATGTCACCGTTTGAGAGGCAGACGGTGATGAGCTCGAGGTGCTTCAGTCATGGTAGAATAAGAGTGGGCGCGTCATTAAGGGGGATGGCAGTTCCTGAACTTGACAACACGCAGCGTGAGCGTGAGGCAGAGCGCGGATGTTGGCAGTGAGCGCATATGCCCATCATCAAAAGTGAGCTCCTCGAGCTGATCTAGGGCGGGGGATCCGAACCAGTCGTCAAGCTTGGCTTGGTCCCTACCGTTGGAATGAAACTTGCCCATTCTAAGGCCTCTGGTTGGGCCAGGGTGACTGCCGAGGATCTTGGAGAACGCATCCAAGCTTTTGCCATAGCCATGGCAGAGCTCGTGGGTGTCGATGAGGTCGAGAGGGGTGAAGTTCCATAGGGGGCGCCACCACCGGGAAAGGATGGTTGTCCGCGCCCCACATTTGATTGGGAGGAGGGAGATGATGACTGTCAACATATCATCGGGGAGGCTACTGATGAAGTCTATGCCTGCTGGAGTTGCTTGCAGTTCTAGCTCGCCCCGTCTCCGCTTGTTGGCAGCCCCGTTCTCCATCTCCAGAGTCTCCTTGTCAGCGGCGCTTTCTGATAGAAATGAGAGTACAAAGAATATTTAGTTAAAACAAGGCAATAGAAAAGTGTATTGGTAACTAGAAGTTATTAGGTAGGAATATAGTAAGAAAAGGGAATAACAATTGGTTGCTTAAATACTACACAATTCATTTAACATTGTTGGGTAAGTCAACATGCAGATAGTTGAAAAGAAAACTTACTTCGAACAAAGTCAGGACGGATGATTTTGTCAGGGAAGTTAGCATATATCTCATGACCAGGCCCTTTTACGTGCAGTCCAATTTTAGTGTCAGCTTTCAGTACATAAAACTTAGAAATTTCTTTCCAAAAGCCAGCGTCAAAATAGGAGTCACCAGGTTCATCAAGTCTTACAGTAGCAACGATTGTAAATCCATGATTTGTGTGCAGTATGACATCCGTGCAGCCTTGATCTATGTAAAGGGAAAATTATGCACTACTTAATCTGTTGCATAGCAAGGGATATGCTCCAGAAAATGGTAGGATTGTTAAAGAAAAATGGTAACATGCAAATATGGGCCCAAATTTAAAGAACTGTATAGCAGTTGAAATCGAAGGACAAAAATCTATAATTAAACAGATAGGGTAAACATGATGTCATGGAAATATGAGAGTAAGCGAAAGAATACATCATTAATTTGCCTAATATAGAAAGAAGGGGGGGGGGAATCCCCTTTGACGTATATGGTGCATGTGGCACCTTTTATCCAAATGTAGCAATATTTAGAATATCTTCAGGAAAGTAGGCCATGCCAACCGATTTATGGTGAGATTGAACATACCGCGCACATGCTCAAGTCATCTGGTACGGTGAGATGGAATCTCTGGCGGAGGTCGCAAGGTCCTGATGTGTCGGCATACTATACACTCTATAAATGAAAGAAAACCCTCAAATCAGCTTGAATAAAAATGAATTCACGGTGATTTCCACTGGGTGATTAAAGGAGGCAGATGAACCGGGATGAGAGATGAGATAATATATCATCAAATTAGTTACCTTGTCGTCCATGAGAAAAAAACCTCAGTACGGCAGATCCCCCAACCGAGCGGAGCTGGGTCGACCGCGAGCAGCGTCGAGAAAGTCGATGGCGATAGGCGGCGGCAAGCGGAAGTGGCGAAATGCAGTGGGTTTGCCGGCAGCCTGGCAGCGATGGCAGACATCGAGCTAAGTGGTTACCTCCGCGATAGGCGGTGCCATGCGTAGACATGGAGGAGCTTGTGCAGGTGTGAATGGGGACCAGAGGCATGGGGTGGAGGGCGGGGGTGAGGGTTTTTGTGACGTGGGGATGGTGAGGGTTTTCTTTTTTTTCTTTTTTGAATTGGGTGGTGAGGGTTTTCTGTCCCACAAAGAATTTCGAAGGCAATGGTTTGCTAGAGACAACCGTGTGTGATTGACGCAACAAGCAAAACGAAAGTCATTGCACACTGTTCCAGTTTTGGGAACCATGTGCGATTGAAGCAACATGCAAAATGAAGGTCATTGCACACGGTTCCAATTTTGGGAACCGTGTGTGATTAGCGTACTACCTCCATCCTGGTTTATTGGTCCCCTCTGTATGTACCAAATTTCGACCAAATATTTGACTAAGAAATGTTTATGCATGTCCCCAAAAATTATATCATTGAACACTATGTTCAAATACACATCCACCGATATAATTTTTGCTGACTAGCACTAACATTTTGTCAGTTAAATCTTTGGTCAACATTTAACACAAATTACAAAGGGGACCAATAAATGAGGATGGAGGTAGATTACATCAACCGAACTGATTGCATCCATATCCCATAGTTAGACATAAGTAAACATAGATATAAACATACTCAGACATAGATAATAAACTTAGACAAGCATAGTTTAACCGTCATTAAGCATGCTCAACTGTACATAGTTCGCTCCCACATCTCATCTCACATGCCGGCACGATCCTGAAGCTTCTCCAGGTACTCAGCGTACGCACCAGCTCCATCCTGCGAGAATATTTCTGCTTGAAGGAGCCAACGGCCCGTCCTCTTGCATGCGCCAGAACACTTTGATATGCGTCATGGAGCTTGTGGTTGCAATATGGGCATCGATAGCTGCCGTCCCAGGTCCTAATACGCCCGTTATGCATTCCCGCATAAATCTCCCTCGGGATTTTCCTGTTGTACCTACTTTGGACATCTTCATCCTCGCTGTCCACATCGTTAGACAGCACCTATAAAAATAGTAAAAAAATGTGACGTCAAATTAATGGGTACAAACTAATCTCTAGCGAACATTTGGGAGTTGCAAAAAATTGGCATCAAATCAACGATTACATGCCATGAAGTAGGATTTGGAATTTATGGCTATTTATTTATGCATATCCAGAGATTATGGTTTGATTTTTAAGCACATTCGTCTATGTATAGACCAATCTTGAAGAAAATAATGGCACAAACATATGTAGGTCATTCAAAATCAATTGTCAAGTCCTGGCTAGGAATTATTAGCATGGACACTAACTCTAGTCGGATTACTAGCGAAAATCATTTCCACAGATGAAACAACTAATCACTTATCACTTGTACCATTCAAACAATCAATACACTACACGGATCTAACGAAATTTACTCAGATTTCATGGATTGGGAGAACATAACAATAGGATTTTTGTTCCAAAAAGGGGGAGGCGGGAGTAACCAGAGAAATCCTGGGATCTATTTGACATATAAATGGGTATAGGTGACTAACCAGTTGTCCGTCGTTGTCGGAGTCGCCGCCGGAGTGGTCGTCGAATGTTGCCAGAGTCGTCACCATAGTTGGAGTGGAACTCCGCCTCCGACTGTGGAAGCTCGACACCGTCGACGATGTCAGGTTGCAGCGATAGCTCGCAGGTGGTGACGGCAACCTCTGTCTCCGTCTCCACGCCGTGCTTCGGTGCTTTAGCAGCCCCGGCGTCGCCACTCCCTCCAATGGGGCGCTTCGGCGGCATCCTCATACACTGACGGCTTTGATGACTGAGAGCGGCGTCGAGGATGCATGCGGAGAGAGGGGATTGTGTGTGTGTGTGTGGAGAGGATGGGGGGTGCGGCCGCTCAGGCTTACCATTAATATGGGAGAGCTCTTAATATGGAGTAGTGGGAGAGAGGCGGGCGGCGGTCAAACCGCTGGCTCACCTCCCGTTGAGCCTGCGCACCGGACTGCTGGCATGCCTACCGTCGTTTCACACAGCTATTCGCACGCCTCCTGATGACACTGCGCCGCGAGCATGCCTTCGTCAATTCACACACCTGCACGCACGCCTCCCGGTCTGCCTGCGTGCCGGACTGCTCGCATGTGTCCCGTCAACTCACGCCTGCTCGCACGGTACACGGGTCGCGTGGCGGCACGTATATTGTTTTTCTATTTGGATGATTAATGATGCTGCTTTATTTTTTGTTTAACCGAAGTATGGCACGTATCCATTGTTGGTCTAACGCTCACGGTTCGAATAAATAGTCCGTTTGGGATATTGGTTCCCAATTATTAATAATCTCCCGTTTGTAATTAGATAAAGATTACATCAAAATTGGTCTCAAATTTGACCCAAAAAAGTACAATGCAACTTTGTATTAGTGTCCATATGACAACACAATAAGTTTCATGAACTTCAAATAAGTTTTGGATGTACTAGAATTTAAAAATCAAGATTCACATTGTTTGAAATTTGTTGCACGGGGAGTAAACATGCACCCAGTGAGACACATGTGTTTTTGCAATCCATTTAGGTGCATTGTCACGTGTGCATGTAGCTCAAATTTGATTTTTGCACATTATACCCGTAGAAAATCAATCAATTAATGTACTAAAACATCTTAATGGTCTCTGATTTTTTTCGAAATTAAAACGTCCCTCCTTTGATAACATATATATGTTCACCGCGGGATAATTACTTTAACATGCATCGTAGTTGCGGTGGATTCGCGATGTGTGTGTGGGTGTGTGCGTCTGGGGGTGGCGAGTGGCTCGCAGTACACTACGAGTTGTGAGCCACCGTGTGGGTTGGCCTTTTTTTAGATAGGCCGGTGCCACATCAGAGTCATGAATTCATAATTTAAAACATTACACAATCCTTTCATACATACATGTTTTGGCCACATGCAGTCGATGGTTGTCCTACACGACACTTGATACTCGCGTATGACGCTTTCTGTGGGCCCGCGAGATCATCGTCCATCACTTTGACAAACAGCTGGTAGTGAGGTTAATTTGACCAGCAAGGTAGAATCTTTTTTGTTTGTGTGATGATGGTATATAGTACGCGTCGAAGAGGTGGGAGGGGACTAGCATATATATACACACACTATACATACGCGTCCATGAACAAGTACACCTCACTCAGTATCGGGACTTTTCGGTTTCCGAGGCACATGCCACATCAAAATTGTGAAAATGGCTATTCAAACATCACACAACACCTCTTTGCGCCACATGCATGCAGGCAGTGGTTATCCTAACTAGGACACTCACGTGTGACACTTCCATTTGTGGGCCCACGAGGCCATCGTCGATGCATGTGCATCACTTTGACCTACATCGGGAGAGGTTAATTATTTCAGGATTATTTTTGGGTTGGATTACGGTAGGAGCATATAGTATGCGTTGAAGAGGGGGAAGGGGACCATCATATGTAGTACGCTTCATGAACCTTGCTCTGTGTGGGTGCATGATTTACGGTTTTTGAGGCATGTGTGGCACATCAAAGTTATGCATTTTAGGTATTATCTTCAACATATGTTTGGCCCACTTGCAAAGTGATGGTGGTTGTCCTCTCGCACCCACTTAAGCGGTTATCAGCGATATCGATGCTTTCCATTTGTGGGCCCGCTTGGTCCATCACTACTTTTTTGCCTGACAAAGAGAGTGGTTAATTTAACTTAGGAGGGGGTTATATTTGCTTGTAAATACAATATATATATATATGAGCACACACACATGCATGTGTACACATGAATCCCTCCCATCGAGTCGAAGTGGCTAGTACAACAACACGTCATGAACCGATCTCGCTCTGTGTGGGGAGAGTGTACGATTTTCGACGCACGCGCCACATCAATGTTGTGAAATGGTATTCAAACATGCATGCACGAATCACCTCCATACATATGCATGTAGTGGTTGTCTTTGAATGGTACACTCCCTCACGTGGTTATCGACAATAAGCCTATATATTCGTGGGCCCGCGTGGACATCCATGATCACCTTGACCGACAACAAGATAGGTTACCATGGAAGATTCTTCATTTGGTTCGTGTTATCGTAGTATAGGTCATGGTGAGATTCAGACCTAATTAAAGTTTGAGCGCATATACTATGCACACATGCATGCATTAATCCCCGTCGCCGGCTTGAAGTGTGGTGTAACATACATATGCATCATCAACCTAACCCTCACTCAGTGTGGGGATTTCTAGTTTGAAATCACGGTGCCACATCAAAGTTGTTCCATTGTGTACTAAAAAACACACCTGATCCATACATATGTTTGGGCCACACGCATGCAGTGGTTGTCTTCGGGGACTAGCTACTTGCGTGATTATTGGCGAGCTAGTCTATCTAGGGTCGCATGGATGACCATCACTTTGACCAGAAACAAGAGAGAGGCTGTACGACTAAGGTTGATTATTCTTGGTCCATTTTACGATCAATCTTGGTGAGATGCCTCTCTGGCCCGCCGACTAAAAGTGTGTGTGGGTGGGTGGGTGGTGGTGGGGGCTGCTACTTTGCACTTTGCTAGGTGAACCTTGATTGGGGGGGCACATTCATAGCTTAGGATTCCTTTCGTGCCAACACGAGGTGGGGCTGCTAGCTACTTCGCCCTTTCCTAGGTGAACCATGGTTGGGGGCATCCATTCATAGCTTAGGATTCCCTTCGTGCCGACACGAGGGAGGAGGGCCTGCTAGCTTCTTCGCACTTTGTTAGGTGAGCCTCGGTTGGGGGGGCATGCATT